>NW_005871481.1:624547-633705 GCF_000147115.1 Myotis lucifugus
CTTCCCCTGTCATGAACAGAGCAGGGCTGATATGGGAGGTTGTGGCCCCGCCCCCTGTCACACACAGCCCCCTGTCATGCTGATCCCGGTGCCGGGAGCCTCTCTGCTCTGCTGATCCCGGTGCCGGGAGGCATATTACCCTTTTACTATATAGGATAGAGGCCTGGTGCACGGGTGGGGGCTGGCTGGTTTGCCCTGAAGGGTGTCCTGGATCAGGGTGGGGGTCCCCACTCTGGTGCCTGGCCAGTCTGGGTGAGGGGCTGAGGGCTGTTTTCTGGGTGGCAAGTGACTGAAGCTCCCAACCGCTCCTTGTTTTCTTCTTTTTTTTTTTATTCTGGGCCAGCTTTAGCTCTGAGGCCTCGCTGCTGAAAACATCGATACAATGTTTCGGTCCGGCTGGGTTTCAGTTGGGCTGGTTTCTGGGGTTTTGTTTACCTTCTTATTTGCAACATAGTACATAGTTGCTTAGACTTGCAGCTGAGAGGCCGGCAAGTGAGGCAGGGAACGTTGGAGTCTGCAGCAAGCAAGCCTCATGCTCACTTCAGTGCTTGGCTGCCGGCCGCCATCTTGGCTGACAGTTAATTTGCATATACTCACTGATTAGCCAATGAAAAGGGTAGCGGTCGTACGCTAATTACCATGTTTCTCTTTTATTAGTGTAGATACTAGGGGCCCAGTGCACAAATTTGTGCACCAGTGGGGTCCCTCGGCCTGGCCTGCGAGATCAGGCCGAAACTGGCTCTTTGACATCCCCCGAGGGGTCCCAGATTACGAGAGGGCACAGGCCAGGCCGAGGGACCCCACCGGTGCACTATCGGGGCCAGGGAGGGATGTGGGAGGTTTGCCAGCTGGGAAGGGACCAGGGGAGGGCTCCAGGGCGTGTCTGGCCCATGTCTCGCTCAGTCTTGATCAGCCAGACCCCAGCAGCAAGCTAACCTACTGGTCGGAGCATCTGCTCCCTGGTGGTCAGTGCATGTCATAGTGAGCGGATGAGCAGCCTTAGCGTATCATTAGCATATTATGCTTTGATTGGTTGAACAGTCAACCAGTCAACCAGACACTTAGCATATTAGGCTTTTATTATATAGGATAGATAAATAGTATGCTAGAAGCCCAATCAGGCCAGGTCGGCTGGGGGGAGGGGCTGCAGGCAGTTGGCCGGCTGGCCCCAACCCCTGGTCGAACTCCTGGTTGAACTCCCAGTCGAGGGGACAATTTGCATATTAGCCTTTTACCTTTTATTATAAGGATTCTTTGTTAACTATGTTGCAAAATTTCCTTCTTTGACTCTCTTAAAGGGATCTTTTGTAGTCCCACTGGTCAGTATTTTCCTTTATGGTTAATGCTTTTTAACTCTTGTTAAGGTCATGTAGATTATATATATATTATTGATTTCAAAGAGGAAGGGAATGGGAGAGAGAGATGAAAACATCAGTAATGAGAGAGAATCATTGATTAACTGCTTCATGGACACCTTCTACTAGGGATCGAGCCTGCAACCCTGCTATGTGCCCTGATTGGGAATCAAACCAGTGACTTCCTGGTTCATAGGTCGACATACAATCACTGAGCCACACCAGGCAGGCCATGTAGATGTTTTTTTATATGTGCCTTATTTTTCTTTTATATTTAGATCTTTATTCCAGTAGAAATTTGTTTTTTGTATGGTGTGAGATAAGAGTTCAATTTTCATTCTTTATGTGCACACAGCATGATTTTCTTCTTTAATGAAACATGCTGTTCAACAGTGCCATCTTTGTCAGATATGAAGTACTCATGGATTTGGTTCTTGGCTCTCTATTTTATTCCATTGGTCTGTTTGTCTATCTCATACCGATACTAAAAATATTCCAATTCCTGTAGCTTTATAATGAGCCTTGATTTCTAGTAATTCAGATATTCCTGCCTCATTCTTTTTCAAGAAAGTCTTACAGTATTCTTTGTCTTTTGTTTTCCTATATATATTTGAGAATTAGATTGTCAGGGTCAGGAGGGGAAAAAACATTTGCTAGGATTTTATATTTGGGTTGTGTTTAATTTCACTCAATAAGTTTTCTTCATAGAGATCTTGTACATCTTGTTAGAGTTATTTTTTAAAACTTATTTTTTTGTTTGTTGCTAGTATCTTTGATTTTTGTTCATTGGTGTAGTCAGTTACGTTGCCAATCTGTATATACTTTTGTGTTTTTTATTTACATAATATTATCTACAAATGATAATTTTACCCTTTTTTACAATCTTACATTTAAAGATTTTCTTTCATGCTTTTTCTATTTGCTAAGACTTCAATATTGTTGAATAGAAATGTTGATGATGGACATTCTTGAATCAAAAGGAAAGTTTTCAGTGTTTCAGCACTAAGCATTGTGTTTGCTGTACTTGTTCTGTAGGTACCTCTCATTCAGATTAAGAAAGTTCCTTGTATTCCTAGTTTGCTGCTCTTTTTAAAAAAATCTCTTATGTTAAATTTTGCATGTTTTTAATTATATTTTTCTTTTATCCTGTAATGTAGTTATTTACTCAGTATAATTTCTGAAATATTTTACAATGTGGTCATGATTTACTACTCTTTTGTATATGTTCCTGAACTCTCTGTGCTGGTGTTAGTTTAAGAAATTTGCATTTATGTTTTTGTGTGACATTGGCTTGTAACATCCCTGTCAGGTTTTGATAACAAGCCTATCTATGTTGGCTTAATAAAATGAGGTATGTTTTGTTCTTTTTCATTTAATTGATTGGATTATTTATTTCTTAAATGTTTGGTGGAATTCACTAGTGTAAGTTGTATCTAAATGTCCTAGCATATTGTCACTGAGTTGTTTGTACTAAATTTTTATCTTTCTTATTGAGATATAATTTATATACAATGACATGGTTAAGTATACTGTTTAATAAGTATTGAAATATGCATATCAACAGCCAGAATGTTTTCATCACACCAGTTATCTTTTTTAAAGTCTGTAGGATCTGTTCATATTTCTTATCTCCCTCTCTCTTTTTCTCTCCCTCTCTCTCTCTCCCCCCCCCCCTCTTTAATTCTTGGCATTGTTTATTTGTGCTTTCTCTGTATTCCAGCTTAAAATTGATCAGTTTTACTAGTCTTTTCAGAGATCTAGCTTTTAATATTTTTCATCTTGTCTATAGTGTTTTTCTGTTTCACTAATTTCTGTTTGTAAAATGTCATGGCCAGCGTGGCTTTTGCGTTCAAAGGCTTGGAGAAAGAACTGACGCACAAATTGACACACAAGACGAAATATTAATTTTGAAATTATGGGGGGAAGCCAGGGAAGATTCAACTCTAGCAGTCAAGTTCCGCTGAGTCTCCCTTCCGTCTGCTTTTATTTACTAGAATACACAGTTGCCTTTTAGGATTGCAAACAGACATATCAATGGTAATGTTTAGTAAACAGTAAGATTGTCAGGTTTTGGGGGAGTTTGCTTTAGGCCATTGAGTCAGCAGTAGGTAATAAAATGTAAATATTCACCCTGTGAATATCAAAAGGAGTACCAGCCAGCCTTCTGCTGGACTCCTCACATTTATATTAATTACTGTTGATCTTGGTTTCCAGTATCTGTTTATTATTTACCTTTTATTTAATTTCATTTTTTCTAATTTATTGAGATAGATGTTTAGTTCATTATTTTTAGTCTTTTCTAATACATGCATGAAAATTTCAAGTTTTGCCTCAGCAAGACTTTGGCTGCATTCCACATGATTTCTATGTGGTAAACCCGTATCATTTGATTCAGTATGTTTCTAGTTTCCATTGTGATTTCTTCTTTGACTCATGAGTTGGAGAAGTGACCTCAAATACACGGGGATTTTCCCGTTATATGTATAGTTTTTATTGCAATGCTCGCTTTACTCAGGGGTCTGGATGAGAACCTGCAGTGTCTCTGAGTGCGCCTGCGCCGTGCTGGGGCTGTGAGTTCAGCGTGAAAACCGACGGCACGCTCCACTGTCTCCAAAGACAGCGTGAGTGGGCATCTCGGAGGAAAGGAGCTCTGCGCCCACAGGCATAAGCCTTCGGCCCCCAAGCTGCAGCCAGGTGGTGTGCTCGCCCCCAAAGCCTCTGAGCTCTCCATTTAGGTCGTCACCCGATGATCTTCACCCTCAGCCAGCGCTTGCTGCGCGCAGCCTGGGCTCCGGCCTCTCCAAAGAGGGCTCCCCTGAGCCTCAGCGCCGCCCTCTCGGGGTGCAGAGACACCATCTTCCAGGGCCCCTTCGCATACTCACACCTGGCCCTTGGTTGGCCCAGGTGGGACTGCTGTGCCCACCTGCAACTTTGCAGCGGCCTCCACATGACTGTCCGCCCTGCAGCTGTAGGGGTGCGGGCGCTGAGCCCTCCCTCGTCCCCTGTGCACAAGGCATCGTTGTTAATGATGCCACCTTCCAGCTCCTTCCATCCTCTCGGCAAGCGGGGCCCTGCCCTGGGCGGGGCGGGCTTCCTGGGGGCGGCCCCCCCACGCATGGGCGCTGCCCCGCACCGACTTGCTCTGACAAAACGTTGAAATGGTGGAGGCCTTCCGCTGTGGTTTTGTTCCTAATTTCTGGCTTATTTGCGCTCTGATCTGAGCATGTATTCCATGTGACTTCAGGCACTGAAGTTGACTGAGATTTGCTTTTTGACTCAGATATGGTCAGTCTGGATAAACAATTCATCTGGTTTTATCTGTAGTCGTTAGGTGTAATGATTTTCCATATGTGCTCAGGGCCAGTTTAGCAGTATGTTACGTGTTTTATGTCTCTTTTTTTTCTATTAGTTACTGAGAAATTGTTTTAAGATCTTTTTCTGTACTGTGAAATCTTTCTCGTTCTTGGTTTTGTCAAGTTTTGCTTTACGATTTTGAGACTGTTATTGAGTGGCTAGAAACTTAGAAGTCTTATATGTATTTTTGACAAATTAACTTTTTATTATCTCTGGTAATACCTTTTTAATTTTTCTTTTTGGGCCTTAAAGTGTGCTTATTCTAATATTAGTCTTCCTTTCAGTTAGGGTTACATTGTATTTTTTTTTAATCCTTTATTTTCAATCTTTCTCTACCCTTATATTTTAGTTCTGTTTTTTTTCACAAATAGCTTGTATCTGTTTGTTCTTTCATTTGGTGTAACAATCATTTAATTGGAACATTTAGCCCATTTATATAAGTACCCATAAGTTTGTCTTTTCTATATTACTCCTACTTATTACATGTGTCCTATGTTTCCTTTTTCTCCTTAGTCTGTTTCTTTCAGATTGAGAGTTTTAATTTCATTTTCCCTCGATTAAACTATACACTTTTTTACAATTTCAATGACTATTCTACCAATTATAGTATTATGTCTGACTTTCCAATATTAATTATTTGGTATATTTTACCCACCTACCACACAGTGCAAAACAATTGGGAAGTTTGATCTCAGATTTTAGCATGAACAAAAGAATCACCTGGAGAACTTCCCAGAGCCTGACTCCTGGGTCCCGTTGGCGCAGGGGGCTCATAAATGAGTGGCTGGGCCTGCGAGTCGCCTTCCTCTCCAGCTCCCCTGCTGCGAGTCTGCCTGCTCCTAGCTCATCCCAGCCTGGCCGCCTTGCTGCCTCGCATTGACACCTCTCTGACTTGAATCCTCAGAAGTAGTCCTGGATCAGCACAGTCAGTGTCTAGATTCAGCTTTATTATAAGGTTGCCCTCTGGTTACTCTTCATTCTTCCCTGTATTTCTGGGCTTCTATAAAGGGTCATTTTTCATCTGCCTGAAGAATATTCTTTAATTCCCCTTACAGTGAGTTCACTAGTAAAAAAATAAAATAAAATAACTGGTAAAATATACATAGCATAAAATTTACCATTTTAGTCATTTTTAAGTGTACAACTCAGTGGCATTAAGTACCTTCATAGTGTTGTGTAACTGTCCATCTCCAGAACTTTTTTATCCTCCCAAACAGAAACTGTGCACCAAAGAGTAATCCCCGCCCTCGCCAGTTTGGTTCAGTGGACAGAGCGTCAGCCTGTGGACTGAAGGGTCCCAGGTACATGCCCGGTTGCGGGCTCAATCCCCAGTAGGGGGCGTGCAGGAGGCAGCCCATCAGTGATTTTCTCTCATCACTGATGTTTCTATCTCTCTTTCTCCCTCTCCCACCCTCTCTGAAATCAATAAAACTATATTTTTTTAAAAAGAGTAATCCTCCTTTTTTCCTTGTAACCGCTAGTCTATTTTCTGTCTCTATGAATTTGCCTATTTACGTACTTTTGGAATCATAAAATATTTTTCCTTTTGTATCTGGCTTATTTCATTTGGCATATGTTCAAGGTTCATTCACGTGACAGCATGTATCAGAGTTTTCTTCCTGTCCAGATCGAATGACATTTCATTGCTTGCATGCACCATGTTGTGTTTATCCATCTGTTGATGGACATGTGGCTTATTTCTATCTTTTGACTATTGTGGGTAATGCTTCTATGAACATTGACAGACAGGCATCTGTTGGAGTCCCTGCTTTCAGTTCTTTTGTGTACATACCTGGAGTGGAATTGCTGGCTCATAATGGAACGTTTTATTGTGTCAAACTCAGAAGGTTTCCTGAGGAAAAAAGCTTCAAAGCATAGGTACAGTTGGCTAGAAAACATGTGGGCTCCATCCATATGGGATTAGGCCTCAGGAGGACAAGATGAATTCAGAGTTTACATTAAGCAAAACTGAATAGTGAGAGCCCTACTCTATTTTCAGTTGACCCTCAAAAGGCAGTAGTACTTTATCTTAGAATTGCCTTCGTGGTGGAAAGTCTAGGTGCAGGCTATTAGATGTTTTATGGATTCTCTAAACTTTGTGGTTTTAAAAAACACCATAAGTAAGTATTTTAGCTTTTCTAAGGTTTTTAGTAAGCACCCTTTCAGTTCTGAAAATTTGTGACTGGCATGTATTATGTAATGAGCAGCTAACATCACTAATTTGCTGTGCATTTATTTAAATTTCCCCCAGAACTTTACATTGTTGTATTGTTGTTGTTTTTTACCAAATAGGATTTGCCCAATAACATGATCCATCAGGTGCCAATTAAATCGCTCCCTCAAGAATGGCTGTGGTGCGAGACGTGGTGTGATGACACCTCTAAGAAAAGGGCCAAAACCATTGACTTGGTAAGCTGGCCGCCTCTCCTGCCTATCCCAGGGTGTGTGACAGACAGTTCCTGGGGCACAGAGTCTCACTTAGTCTGTCTCTGCAGCGTAGGTTTAGGGAGCGCAGGGCACAGCCCTCCTGTGTGTGCGGCTGTCCCAGCAGCCAGGCCCTGCCCTGCTCTGCTCTGCTGACAGGCCTTGGGTCCAGCGAGGGCCTGGAGCAGAAACACCTTTGAGCTCTCAATGATGCTCCCTTTCTCCAGCTCCACTGAAGCATGTATGTCATTTTTCTGGTTTTCACAGTGTAATAACCCAATGACCAAAGAGCCCAAGCTGGAGGCAGCTGTTCGCATTGTCCCCGAGTGGCAGGACTATGACCAGGAAGTCAAGCAGCTGCAGATCCGCTTCCAGGAGGAGAAAGCAGCGGCGGCCCGGGGGAAGGAGCCACTCGCAGACGGTAGGCGGCTTGGCTTCGGGAAGGATGCTCTGCAGGTCTGGTTTCTGGCGGCTGCAGCCAACAGGAGAGCGGCCTCTGTTTGGATGCCGTCCAGTGTGTTCCTCACTCCCTCAGTCTCACCTCCAAACAGGAGTCGCCACCCACGCAGTCGCTGCCTTTTCTTCCCTTTTTTTGAGAAAGGGTGCTTTCCTTGTATTGTTGTTATTTAGGTTCAGGAGTTTTGTGATACAGAAGCCAAACCTGACATTAGATTGAAATCTCTTGCCAGATCCCTTGGTTTTTCATGACGCTGTCCAGGCCCTAGTGAGTGAGCACATTCAGGACCAGCAAATGTGCTTGTCTGTGACTCAGGCCACAAGTGGAGAGCCCGTCTGCATGCCGGCCTCGCTCTGATGTGTCTCCTTGAACCCTGGCCCTTAGAAAAAGTTGTTAGAACACTGTGTAGCCTTCTGTGAACTGCTAAGCTGAATTCTGGACTTAACACTTATACAGCTCAAAATTAATTGTAAAAAAGCAATTACAGAACATGGATCTTGAGCGATTCACCCAAACATCCTGAAGATTATATCATGATATTGAATATCACAGCTTAAAAGGTTGGATATTTAAGATAAGAATAATTCGAATTCATTGGTAAAACTTTAAGGATTTCCATAGATGGGCAAAGAACGTAGACATCCTGTTCAAGTAAGAGGGAAACACATAATGAGTGAATTTGAAGAAACAGTAGGGAGGTGACAGGAACCTTATGAAGATATTCTAACCAGGGAAGCTTTTCATTCCAACACAGCCAGTGGGCCTGGCCCGCATGCTCTCGCTGTCCTTGCCACAAAGCAGCAAGGCTGTCCTCAGGTGGCTCCCAGGGTCTGCCTCAGTAATTCCTCTCTCTCAGAGTCACCTCCAAGAATCATTCAACAGAAGAAAAAGTTATGGAGAAATTACTTTACAAACATTGATAAGCCAAAGGTATTGAAAACAGCTTAAACATCCAAGCATACCAGTAGAGATGGTGAATGAGCTACATAGGAAGATGTTTATTAAATGAAAAAGGAAGGCTCCTTACTGAAATAGTGCATTTTACTGGAAGTAAATACTGTACTTTGAAAACAGTTCCTATTGTGTAGGGATATGCAGGTAGTTTCCTTGTAAAAATATAAATGTCTTTTTTTATTTTGTTTTTGCTTTCAAGCACATCAAACCAAAGTTTCTAAAAATTTAAAAAGAGATAAAATGGAGGTGTGGGCACAAATAATAGGTCATAGTACTAGAACATGCCCAGTCTGTATTTTATAACTTTCTTTGCAATTATTGTCTTTTTCTATAGGACCTCAGACTCATGAAGAATTATAATCTGCAGAGAAGGATAGGAAATCGCACCATTTGAAAAACACTTTTTATACTAAACGCTCGTTTTTTCTGACCTGTCTATACAACTGCTGATGACTTGGCTGGGCAGGTGCCCAGCACCTTTTGATTCGGAGCATTTGCCTTGGATGTGGCGGCTCTGGGTCTCTGGAGTGAAGACTCTAAGTGGGTTTGTACCTCAGAGGAAGACCAGTGGCTGAGCTTCGGGGACTCTGTAAAGAGCAGTCTTCTAACCAGAA
>NW_005871481.1:633805-663867 GCF_000147115.1 Myotis lucifugus
CTAAAATTCATATATATTAATCGATGAAAAACAGCTAAGATCACATATTTTGTTGGGCTGGGATGTCAGAGTGTATGAAAGATAATATTCTGTAGATATCAAATAGTATCTCATCCCGGTTAGGTATAGGATAATGTCGCTCTCTAACTGAATAGGTAAGTGATCATCCCGTGCATTCTGAGAAAGACTGTGTAGAAATGGTTTTATCCTCCCATTAGCAGCCTGGTTGGATTCATAACTGAAGCGGGGCGAGGCGGAGCGGCCTGGCTGCCGGTGCCCAGGGTGGGGGTAGCAAGCCCTGTGCGCCCCATCCTGGGCACCGGCAGCCAGGCCCCTCTGCCTCCTCGCCTGCCTCGCTGATGGCACCCAAGCCCGCCCTGCAGCCTGGGTCGTGCCCACGCCCTGCACCTCGAGGTTTGCGCCTGAGCCCTGCCCTGCTGTCTCCCAGCATCCTTGCAGCGTGGAATGAGACCCAGCCAGCAAGTGTGTCGTCAGGGTGGGCTCGGGACCAGTTAATTGCTACAGGATGGGGTGGGTTAGGGCGAGAGGAAAACATGAGGCGTAGAAGGCTCGGGCGTGGCGGGGAAGTGAGAAGAGGGAATGGGCTGTTCTCTTGTAAACCATCAGAACCATTGTGACTAATTTGAAATGAAAACCTTCTGTTCCCACCCAGCTTCACTGAATACTTTAGGTAATTATTTTGTAAACAGTTTTTGTATTTGTGCAAGTATTTGCTTTTTCCCCATTTTCTAAACATTGACTGGAAACAGCCATAGTGAGCCCCAGGGGCCTGGGCTGCCCCGGGAGACACTTTGTCATCTCCCTCATGGCCTCTGAGGACTTTTCCCTCAGACACAGGGAAGTTGGCTTCCATTTTCTCTACTAAAGACTCTGACATCTGAGACCAGGAGAGGTTTGGACTGTGACTTCATGTTCTTTAGACACTGTGCCTACTCCTGCTAGCTCCGCGCTGGGGCAGCCTTTGGCTCTCCCCGCCCTGACTTCACATGGTGGCATCTTGAAGCCACATGAACCCTTTAGTCATTGAGTGACCTGTGCTGGGAGGCCTGTGCTGGGAGGCCTGGGGCAGCCTGAGCTGGGAGGCCTGTGCTGGGAGGCCTGGGGCAGCCTGAGCTGGGAGGCCTGTGCTGGGAGGCCTGTGCTGGGAGGCCTGTGCTAGGAGGCCTGGGGCAGCCTGAGCTGGGAGGCCTGGGGCAGCCTGAGCTGGGAGGCCTGGGGCAGCCTGAGCTGGGAGGCCTGTGCTGGGAGGCCTGTGCTGGGAGGCCTGGGGCAGCCTGAGCTGGGAGGCCTGTGCTGGGAGGTGCTGGGAGGCCTGGGGCAGCCTGGCGGAGCTGGCAGGCTCCCATGCAGAGGCTGATGGTGCGCTGGTGGTCTGTGGTGGACGATTCCAGGTCGCCCTCAGCTTCCCAGCCACAGGCGACAGCAGCAGTAGCACAGCCACGGGCTCATATTTGCCTGCTTGTTAAAAATAAGAGGAGGGGTGCACATGGATAGCTAAGCCAGGTAGTATTAATTTGTAACCTTTTTTTAAAAACCTAAGTCTTATGACAAATATCAAGTAATTTGTCATTTCCATATTCACGTGCAAAAGGTAGCTTAGGAGTCTCTCAAGCTCTGACGGAGCTTTGGAGTTTGCTCTATAATCCCAGTAAGCATGGCGGGGGCGGGGGGGAACAGGCCAAGCCTAGAAGTGTCCTGGGAGTCACTGCAGCACCAGGCCCCGCCCAGCTCCTCAAGGTCTCGCGTACGGAGAGAGCAAGAAACGCTTCTTCAGCTTCATCTTAGATTCCTTTAAGCTGCTCAAGGCTTCCGCTGCTGCCTCTTCTGTCTATGGCCCTGGGCAGAACTTCATTTCCCCAGTTCATTTTCTGGGAGATTGAGCAGAAATACTAAAGTCACTGGGATGTGCTTTTTGCTGCTGGTTCCCATGGGCCCTGAGCCAGACCACCTTTCTCCGGGCCTTTCTACCAGGTCTCGTGTGTAGCATGTGAGGGGCACAGTGTGAAATCTGTTTCTGTGTGGCCTCAGTGCCCCTTACTGCCACACCCTGCACGAGGTCTTATTAATATTTGAATTTAAATATGCAAGACGCAACTGCGCTTTCCTTCTGCCAGTAATTCTTGACTCGTGGTATAAGCGTCTTTCAAAAAGAGCCTCTGACTCTAGGAAAGGATGTCGCACTGACAGCTGGTCGTGGTCAGCTGCCTGCTGACGCTGCTGTGTGACAGCGGAGTGCCTTTTGACTGGGAGGCGTGGGAGGGCTCCAAGCACAGGGGTGATTGATGGGAGCAGGGGAGCTCTGGAAACAGTGCCCTGTTTCTAACCACCTGAACGTGACGGAGTTTCCCTCTCATGATGCCGTGATGGAAATGTCCTTTCTGAACGAGTGCCAGAAGGATATGAAATCATGTGACTCTTCTGTTCCATGGACAGTGGCACTGGACCGAGCTCAGAGCCCAGGCACACAGCCTGCTACGGGCAGGCCTCTGTTTTGTGTTGAGCTTGTATTCAGTGCTCACACTGAATGGTGGCATGTTCCTATTCCATAAGATTGACAGTGTTGGATCTGTCAAAATGGCATTTCACAGGGAAACAGACACGTGTGCACTCAGCTCTTGGGAGAACAAAGCTTTCACATATACTAAGAAGTGGTTTCCAAGAATGGAGCTTAATGTGCTCTGCTGCCCATAATTCCTCACATCAGGGCCGCTTTGCCTGAGTGGACACTGTAGTCTGGTTGCAGGCTAAGCCCCTGGATGAGGCTGCACACTGGGGGTGGCAGCAGTTTCCCCCCGAGACTGGCCTGTGCTGGGGAGGACGAACCCCGTGGCCTGGGGCTGGGAGTCTGCTTTATGGACACCACCTCATAGCCACGGGGGTACACCGATTCCATCCCCTCCCCTCCCCTCCCCTCCCCTCCCCTCCCCTCCCCTCCCCTCCCCTCCCCTCCTCTTCCCTCCCCTCCCCAGACTTGAAAGCAGTCCTTTTCTAAAATTGCCATTAATGATGAAAAGAAAGAATTCAACTCAAGAGTTACAGGGGACAGTATCTAGTGCATTTTTCTGAGTAAAATATTACTATGATATCGGATTTTGTGGAAATGGAAATGTTTTGGTCAAGGCACCTAAGGTTACCACTTTTCCTTGGTAACACAGTGGGGGGTGCATTGTGTGCAAAGTTATTTAAATACATAGACCATTGCTGTGTGATTTTATGATTAGTTTTTTTAAATACTTGATTTGATGGGGAAATGTGGGGGATAATTAGAGTTAATCAACTTAAATATAGCTGCCATGTGTCTAGTTTGGTTGGATAACATTTTGAATTTGAATGCGTGTTTTCCCTGCTTCATGCAGGAAGAGAAGGGCTCAGTCAGGACTCTGGTCATCATGTGGTCGAGCTCACACCCATGAGACTTGCTCACTCGTGTCATCATTGATCTTCCAAAGCGTCCGCAGGACACGAGGTTCTCTTTTGTCATTTGGTCTTTGGTCTCTGCTCTACCACAGAAGGGACACTGGTGGCCTGAGTCCGCACTCGGGCCCTCCCCTGGGACTGTGCCGACTGTGAAAACCACCACAGGATCAGCCGCGCTGCATGCTCTCCAGAGCCGAGCACAGAGTGGACCCTCCGTGGTGATGACACCAGCAAGAAGCCATCTCCTGAGTCTCCCCGTTACTTAGCAACACCCGGGCCGGGTGTGGAAGCTTTAATTGCATAGGATACAAGTTAGGGTCTGAGCGAAGGCCTTCATCCCATCTGTAATCTATGCAATGCCTTACTTATGATTTAGATTTCCAGAGAAATAGGCATAATTTCTCTTCAAAATGAAAGTATGAGAATACATTAACTTAAAGTCAACAATTTGAGAAAAAGATGATCAAGTACCATGTTTTCCAACCAGTTATTGGTATAACAATGTAAACATGGAAAAACAGAAAAATGTTATAATTTTTTAAAAAACTATGTACTTAAAAAACACACCCTTTTTATAAAAACTATTCTATTTTACTGTAATTCTGTTCCACTAAATGCAATGTAGGTCCCGGTGCTGCCCTTGAGTGGCACATGCCCTGGGCCCGAGGTGAACTGTGAATGAACCTCCTGCTGCTGTCAGGACAGGAAGGTCTGCTCACACAATAAACGTCTCTTCTTTAGAACTGTGGTTGGTCATCCAGCTCTTACACTCAGGAAGGCAGAGCGTCCGAGCTCAAAGTCCATGCCTTCGCCTGGCAGAAGCAGCAGAGCCCCCAGGAGAGCTTTGCTGACCCTCGAGGCTGGTGGCCGAGCTGGGTCCGGCGGCAACAGTTTTCTCGAGTCAGGATGGCGCCCAGGCCTCTGCTAGGTGCCCAGCCTTGCAGGCTGCCCGGGCAGGGTCTGGCAGGCGAGCTGCCCAGCAGCACTAACCATGATGGAAAGGACAGCAGATTTGGAGTTTGAAGATGTGGTCCCTTGTGGCAGGTTCTCATTGGACACTGCAAGCGAGTGTAGTGAGTGCCCTTGCTGAGCTGGAGGTCGTGGGTGGGGACCTTGTGGCTGTGCGAACACACAGAGGGCACCTAAGGTGTCGGCAAAGGGGCTTCATGGTCAGGAAACGCGTCTGCAAGATGATGTTTAAATTGAAACCTGCAGAATAAGAAGGAGTTATCCATGGAGGGGGAGGGAGATGAGGATGGAGGGAAACAAGAGCTACTGTACCTAATTTAGGGAGTCATGTGAACTTCTGTGGCCAGAGCCATGGCAAGGAGAGAATTTCCAGAGAGGGGTCTGAGTTTGATCCCAGGCCACAAGAGGGCCCCTGAGGGGTTTTAAACTGGGTGTCAACATGAATTTTTTTCTTGTAATAATTTTTTAATTGACTTACAGCAGATGTAGACACGAGTACATAAACATGCACCTTGATAGGTTTTCAAAGTGAACACATTTGTGTACCCGTCACCCAGAAGCCAGGGTTGGGGGCTATGGGGTTGGAGCTCGGAGGGCAGCACCCCAGTTTCCTGTGCTGAGTTTCCTCACGCTGCAGAGGACATCTTTCTCCAGTGAACCTTTGCAATCCAGACGGTTTGGGCCTGGGAGAAAGGCAGTCGCCACACGTGTTGGAAGACCTCGTGCCCTGTCCTGTGGTACATAGCCTAAGGCCAATCAAAGCTGATGACAATCAGACAGCAGGCAGAGGTGGCTCTGTGGAGGCTTTGAGTCTTTGCCTGATCTCCTTCTGGGCCTGGGGCTAGGAAAAGCAGACTCTGGTGCATATCTTGGTCCTTTCAAAAGGCAGCCAGCCCCAGAAGAGGGAGCCACAAACTGTGGATTGCTGACAACTCCAAACAGGGTGCTCAGGGCCAGTCAGAAACAGTGTCTGATATTGTCCCACACTAGAGCCTGGGAGTTGTAACAGATCCACCTAACACACAGACACAAACCCAAATAGGCAGCCAAAATGCAGAGGCAAAAAACAACAAAACAAAACAAAACAAAACAAAACCTGTAAATGAGAAAAAGATAAATGAAATGTAGATATGAAATTTATCTAATATAGAGATATAGAGTTCAGAATAATGATGGTAAAGATGCTCAACAGCATGAGAAAAGATATAGTAACTATGAAAAACAAACAAACACGGAAGAATGGCATAGCACTAATAAAGAACACCCTGGAAGGAATACACAGCAGATTAGGGGAATCTGAGAATCAGATTAGTGTATTAGGAGACAGGGTAGAAAAAAAGCACTCTTTCAGAGAATCAAAAAGAAAAAAAAAAAACAATGAAAAAACAGGAGGGCAGCTTAAGGGAACTGTGGGACAACATGAAATGTAACAATATTCACATAGTAGGTATGCCAAAAGGGGAAGAAAGTGATCAAGGGATAGAGAACGTGTTTGAAGAAATAATGGCAGAAAAATCTACCTAACCTGGTAAAGGAAAAAGTCACACAATTTCAGGAGGCACAGAGAGTCCCAAGCAAGAGGGACACAAATAGGCCCACACCCAGACACATCATAATTAAAATGACTAAAAATAAAGACAAAGAGAATCTGAAAGGTAGTAAGAGAAAAGTAAACTGTTACCTACAAAGGAGCTCCCATAAGGCTGACACCTGATTTCTCATAAGAAACTACAGGCCAGAAGGGAATGTCATGAAGTGCTCAAGGTGATGGAAAGCAAGGATCTGAAACCAAGATTACTATATCCAGCAAGGCTATCATTCAAAATAGATGGTGAAATTAAGAGCTTCCCAGACAAAAAAGGCTAAAGGCGTTTGTCACCACCAAGTCAACACTACAAGAA
The DNA here is from genome assembly GCF_000147115.1 of Myotis lucifugus. NCBI lineage: Eukaryota > Metazoa > Chordata > Mammalia > Chiroptera > Vespertilionidae > Myotis > Myotis lucifugus. The sequence goes on from NW_005871481.1 coordinate 640,114, forward strand.
ATGCTAAAGAGACTGCAATAATGAGAAGACACACACACACACACACACATATATACACATATATATATATATATATATAGAGAGAGAGAGAGAGAGAGAGAGAGAGAGAGAGAGATAGGCATACAGAATTAAAATGGCAATAAATAAGTACCTCAATAATAACCTTAAGTTAAATGTATTAAATGCTCCAATCAAAAGGCATGGATGAGAGTGAAGGGATGTATGGGGTTCTCCAGCCATGACCAGCACGGCTAGAGAGCAAATGAATCCTGAATAGGGGCGACTGGGGATTGAGGAAAAGAAAGAGACAGGCGCAGAGACAGTGGGTAAAGCTGGGACCAGGTGGGACACTGTTCTCAGATGGAGAGACAGTGACCCAGAACTACTTCAGCACATTTATTATGTACAGCATGATACCAGGAAGTTTTACTAAAGTTTAAGACAAAGGAAATTATGCGAAATCATGCTTAAAGATCAAGCTGCAATTCTTCATCCTTTTTTTTTCCAGATTTAGTTTTTTATTAGGTGCATGTATCTCAAACACAGATTATGATTACAGATGTTCATCTGTGGGTAAGGTGCTTAAGCACTGATTTTGAAACAATTCTGTATTTAACAGGTCAATATCCAGTAATTTAAATATTATTTCTCAGAATCTGAACTACTGTCAAGAAATACTCAAATGAGATGAACATGGTGCTTTTTACTTCAATCTTAACACAATTGTCAATTAATCCTCCTGGCGGAGAGAGTAAGGCTTGTGTCGACAGACTAGCATTCCTGCTGGGCCTAAAATTCTCCGATTACTGGGACAGATTTTATGTCAGGTCCCAGGTAGGAATTAATTTCCATGAACTACAGCACTTCTTCAAGACAGTTCTAGGACAACCAGCTTCCTGAGGCAGAAACAACTGGTTTCACAGACACCGTTAGCAGGTTAAAAAAAATTAAAATCAAGTGATGTGTTGTTTTACATTGATTTTAAGAATAAAACTCATTTAAGAGATACATGTTTACCCTTTACATATAGAATGATTGTGTAAATTAGATTTCAGTTGAAAGAACAATTTAGCAGTTCAGATAAAACGCGTAGAAACATACTGAAAATAAAACCAGATGTACAGTAAGAAACAGATTCTATGCAACTTCCATTTATCCTTCAGCCATAGTTCCAATGATTATATTTTCTGATCCAAAATCAGAACACATGGTTCGCGAAGGGTTTTTCTGTGCTACCAGGGGTGTAAGAGGCAGCCTGAGTGATGCTTTTACTTCTGTCGTGCTGGGTGCTGAAACCTCCAAGCATGTTCATGGTTTAGCCAAAGTGATAGCACATATGAAATCTGGATTGTTCCAGGCTTTCCAGTGAATATGGCCACCAAGTCACAGTAACCGTGACCGAGAGCTCTCCCTACACTCACTCCACCAGGAAGGAACGGTGACTCCTTTCTTCAGCACCTCCTTCAGGAAGTTAGGGGAGGAGGGCGGGAGATCAAACACCAATGATTGAAGTCCCATCACTGCCAAAGGTCCTATGAGATAACTTCACTACCTACCTCTTCCCAAGATGTTGGGGACAAAGGGAGTTGCAGTGCTACTCCAGTGACAATTTAGCGATCCTTCAAATGTAAGATTCAGCCCCAATTGCACCAGACCATGACCTCGCAGTGGGCCTGTGCCGAAGAAATCCTTGTGTTGGACAAATGCTACTATGAACAATTAGAAAATACGTCAGCAATCAAGGACAAGCAGACAGAAAATGTGTCAAGCTGGACTCACATCAAATTTCCTGATTAGTTTATTTCTCCCAATCCGTTTTCTTCGGAACTGCTTTTAAGCCAGGGCCCATGGTGGGAGGGGTAGGGCATTCAGCAGGAAAGCTCAGAAGGGTGCTACCCCACTTCAAAAATACGTTTGCTTAAAAACACTATTATCCAGTGATTAGCAATTAAGAATGAAAAATTAACTACTTAGTAGTTAAACTTTATGAATTATCAAAAGTTATGGCCTGGGATCAGCAGCGTTACAAAGATAAATCATACTGCATTTCTTAAAGATTTTTCTGAATGCTTAGCGGGTCTCTTTCAGTGTTAATTGCACTTAAAACATTTGTTTTTTCATTTAATCTCTGAAAGCTGGTCATTGTTTTCTTCATTTATAAAGAGGAAAGGGTCCGTTTATCATGTGCTCCAAAGCTCTCTGCATTGGATCAAGATTCCGTGCAGGTCTGTGTGGCGGGTGCAGGGGCGTGGAGGACTGAGGTCGTGACCTTCAGAGCTTGGACTGCAGTGGCTTCAGGTGCTTGTAGAAAGATTCATGGACCTCGGCTTTGTTGAGCGGGGAGGTCTTGGCCCACTTGAACAGGTTCTCATACACGTTGCCATTGTAGCGGCCCAGCACGGAGCCCAGCGACACATCCTGGAAATCAAACGCATCGATGAGCGTAACAGCGTCCGGGCGGATCACGGTCAGTAGCTCCTTGATGCGCTGGTGCACCTGGGTGATCTGAGAGTCTGTCAGGATGTTCTCCTGAAGAAAATCCCCTGCCTTCTGACTGGTCCCGTACAGAGAATACAAGAGGCACAAATTCCTCAAGACGGCCTGGATGGACTTATCTTGAATTTTGAGGAGCTGCTCTGAAAAGACCTTAACTGTCACATAGTGGCAGTGTGCCTCACTAGCTCACACGAGGTCCATGGAAGTCAGGTTCCACGCGACCTCCTTGCTTTTTCTGTGACTCACTTCAGTTTGAAGGTTTTTGGCAGCGATTTCTACTAATCTGGCCGCCCGGAGCTGATAGGCTTTGGTGAGGCTGTGGGGGCTGTCGATGTCCACCACGGTGGGCCACACGGCCACCTGCTGCGGCTGGATGCGCTGACTGGGCAGGTCATTCAAGTAGGACACCATGCCACACACCAGCTTTCCCAAGTGCACCTGGTTGTAACTTTTCATCAGAAACCGGGCGGTCTGCAGCATCATGACGGTGTTTTCTCCCTCGAAGGTGCAGGTCGGGGTGAAGGTGACGTAGATGTTTGGGAGGCCGCTGCAGTGAGAGTAGCCTTGCCCGCCACAGGCCATCCGACAGGCTTCGATGGCAGTGTTAGTTGTCCAGGAGGTGAAAGCCTTCAGCCCGGCGGTGAGGGCATGAAGGTCGGGCAGCTCACTCAGGTCCCCTTGGCCAATGTCTTCATTAATGCGACGATAGGTCTCCTTCATGTAGGCGCCTACAAAATGGAAGGCATAGGCAGTGGCCAGCAGTGGGAAGAGTTTATATTGCTGGGTTTGAAAATCCAAAATCTGTGGTTCTGGTTCACCCGGCTTGATTTCCGACTGGTGCCTCACGGCGCTGTATCGGACGGCAATGGTGCAGGCCTTCGCCAGGCTCCAAGCAGCTTCTCCCACGTGGAAGGACCTGATGGACACCATGGTCCCGTAGGTCAGCTTGTTACTCACGGCTTTCACGTGGGTGCCACCAGGCTTCACCTGGGCGTACTTCACCAGCATGTTTTCTCTGGGGATACGATAATGGTCCATCTTCAGGTAGCCATTATCCATCTCATCATAGCCGAATTTGGGGTCAGTGTCGCCAACAGTGATCCCTGGCAAAGGCTTGTGGGTTCCAATTTCACGAATAGGTACAATGAAGGCATGTAATCCATAGCATTTCCCCTGGGTGTAGAGCTGGGCTAGTACTATCACATGATTTGAAGTCTTTCCAAGTCCGCCAGGCCACCACTTGATGGAGGTCACAGTAGGACTATTGAGAATAAACTCCTGAGTTTCAGGGTCATATGTGGCTGTGGTTTCCAAGCCTCACAGATGAGTCCCATGGCCCATCTCTGCCTGGGCGTAAGTGCAATGACCTCCAGGTTCCAGGCGGGCATGAAGAAGCGCTCCTGCTGCTCCGCAGTCGCCTGGTGAAGCAAGGTGGGCAGGAACATGCCCAAGTGGAGATCCAGAGGCGAAGGCCCTGGATGCACAAAGTTTTTAAACCACATGATTTCATCAGGGTCTGAGATGCCAAACTCCCTCATCTTCTTCACCAAGGTGGCACTCTTCCTAACAGCCACCTCGTACCGCTGGCTGCAAGTGAGGAAGTTCAAGTCCTCATGCTTGAAGTCTGGGTCGTTCAGAATCAGGTTCTCGATCTCTCGGCGTCGGCAGGTGTCCTCCGGGCTGCCGTCCAAGATGTGTGTGAGCAGCTCGGGGCTGAAGCTGGCGGAGGCCCGCTCCCGGCGCAGGTCCTGATTCATGGTGACAACCATTGGGAGCAGCAGAGGCCAAGGCGGCGTCGACGAAGATTGTCAGAATCTCCGGCCTGCAATTCTTCATCCTTGTGGCTTTTTGTAATCATCAGGCCTAACTGGACTCTGATAATTGCATCTGCCCCTGGTGCCTGGCTGAACTTAGATAATGACACCCACCCCCCGGCACCTGAGCTATAGGTTAGGACTGACAACATTCTTGCCTTTTGGGAAGGTATGTTTTCCAGGAGATGGCTTTGCCGATGCCGCTGGACTCAGCCAACGACCCTCGCTCAGGTGCTCTTCCAGGCGCTCTCTACATCATGGAAAAAAAGTTTACAGGAAAATGGAAATAAAAAACAAAGCTGGAGTAGCAATACTCATATCTAACAAAATAGATTTTAAAATGAAGGCCATCACAAGAGACAACAAAGGTCACGACATAATATTAAAGGGATCCAACAAGAGGATATAACCCTTTTAAACATATGTGCACCCAACATAGGAGCATATATATATATATATATACTTCTAGAGGACTTAAGGGACAGAGGGAGAACAATACAGTCATAGTAGGAGACTTTAACACCCCACTGACTTCACTGGATAGATCTTCCAGACAAAAAAAATTAACAAAACTGTCATTTTTCTCAGATAACAGGATATTGTACATAGAAAACCCTATAAATTACACCAAAAAACTACAAGATTTAATAAATGAATTCAGCAATGTAGCAGGATACAAAATTAACACCCAGAAATCAATGGCATTTTTATACACCAATAATGAATTCTCAGAAAGAGAAACTAAGCAAACAATCTCATTTACCATTGCAACAAAAAAAAAATAAGATACAAACTTAACCAAGGAGGTAGAAGACATATCAGAAAACTACAGGGCATTGGAAAAAAGAGATAGAGGAAGATATAAACAAATGGAAGAATATATCGTGTTCATGGATTGGCAGAATTAACATCATTAAAATATCCATACTACCCAAAGCAATCTAAAGATTTAATGCGATACCTATTAAAATACCTATAGCACATTTCACAGATCTAGGAGAAATACTCCAAAAATGTATATAGAACCAAAAAAGACCCCAAATAGCCACAGCAATCTTGAGAAAGAAGAACAAAGTTGAAGGTATCACAATAACAGATATGAAGTTATACTACAAAGCCACCATAATCAAAACAGCCTGGTATTGGCACAAAAACAGGCATATAGATCAATGGAACAGAACAGAAACCCCAGAAATTGACCCAAGCCATTATGCTCAATAATATTTGACAAAGGAGGCAAGAGTATACAGTCTCTTTAATAAATGATGTTGGGAAAATTGTACAGACACATGCAAAAAAATGAAACTAGACCACCAACTTACACCATAACAAGAATAAACTCAAAATGGATAAAAGACATAAAAGTAAGTCAGGAAACCATAAAAAATCCTAGAAGAAACCACAGGCAACAAAATCTCAGTCATTTCTCATAACAATATGTTTATAGATACATCTCTTAAGGCAAAGGAAACTCGGGAGAAAATAAACAAATGGGACTACATCAAAATAAAAAGCTTCTGCACAGCAAAAGAAACCAACAAAATGAAAAGGGAGCCCACTTCATGAGAACATATTTGGCAATGATACATCTGATAAATGATTAATACCCAAAATATATAAGGAACTCATAAAACTTAACAAAATGAAGACAAAACAATCTAATTTAAAAAATGGGCAAAGGACATAGACACTTCTCCAAAGAGGACATACAGATGTCCAAGAGACATATGAAAAATGCTCCAAGTCACTGATAATGAGAGAGATGCAAATTAAAATAACAAGGAGGCATCAGCTCACACCTGTCAGGATGGCTACCATCAACAAATCAACAAATGACAAGTGCTGGGGAGGATGTGGAGAAAAGGGAGCCCTAGTACACTGCTGGTGGGAATGCAAACTGGTGCAGACATTATGGAAAACAGTATGGAGTTTTCTCAGAAAATTAAATGTGGAACAGCCATTTAACCCAGTGATTTCACTTCTAGGAATATATCCTAAGAAACCTGAAACATCAATCAGAAAGAATATATGTATCCCTATATTCATAGCAGCATTATTTATAATAGCTAAGATCTGGAAACAGTCCAAGTGTCCATCAGTACATGAATGGATAAAAAAGCTGTAGAACATATACACAATGGAATACTATGCAGCAATAAAAAAGGATCTCTTATTCTTTGAGACAGCATGGAGAGACCTGGAGAGGATTATAAGTGAAATAAGTCAGAGAAAGACAAGTATCACATGATCTCACTTATTGTGAAATCTAAAGAACAAAATAAAGTGACAAACAAAATAGAAACAGAGACAATGAAGCATGCCACAGAATAATATATTTCAGAGGGAAGGGATGGGTGTGGGAAGAGATTAAACAAATAATTTACATGCATATATGCATAACCCATGGACACAGACAATAGGGTAGTGAAAGCCTGGGGTGGGTGGTGGCAGTGGGCTCAAAGGGGTCAAGGGGGAATAGGAAGACATACGTAATACTTTCAATAATAAAGATTTAATTTAAGAAAAAAAAGACATCAGGGAACACACATCAAGGAAGGCATACTTTGTAAAATTAGTTTGGGAAAGTCACAGACCCTCAACAAGCCAAAATTGCCAATCCCGGAGAAGTGGGAGAATCAGATTTCCAGAGTTAACATAATATAATACCCAGAATGTTCATTTGTCAACAAAGAGTTAAAAAAAACACACATACAGTCACAGGGAAAAAGATAATTTGGAAGAAACTATATCTGAGGCAGCCCAGATATTGGAATTATTGGACAAAGACATTGAATCAGCTGTTTTAATATGCTCAATGAGCTAAAGGAGGTCATGGACAGAGAACTAAAGTAAATCAAGGAAATAGCATATGAGCAAAATAAAAATATTTAAAAAACAAGAAATTATAGGTAGGAGCCAAACAAATTCTGGAGCTGAAAAGTACACTATTATGAGCATTTACTAGAAGGATTAAACAGCAGATTTGAGTAGGCAGAAAAAAGAATCAGAGAAATGAAGATTAAGACAGTTGAAATTATCTACTCTGAGGTCCAGAGTCTATGGAACCTTGGGGCACTATCAATGTACCAACATATGCATCATAGATGTCCTAGAAGAAGAAAAGTGAAGGAAAAGAATTTGAGAGAATAATGGTGAAAAACTTCCCAAATCTGTTGAAGGACATGAATCTGCATATCCAAAAAGTTTAATGAACTCAAAACAAGATAAATTCAAAGAAATTCACACCAAAACAGTTGAATTGTTGAAGACAGAATTTTAAAAGCAGCAGTAGAGAAGCAATTTATCACATAAGGGATCCTCCTAAGATTAAGAGCCAAATTCTCATCAGAAGCCAGAAGATAGTGAAATGACATATTTATGTGCTTAACACAAACAATTCTATATCTACAAACTCTCTTTGAACAATGAAGGAGAAATGAAGATATTCCTAGATAAAAACCGAAGGGGTTCATTACCAGTAGACCTGCCCTACAAAAAAATGCTAAATAGTTCAGGCTGAAAGGAAAAACACTAGACAGTAACTCAAAGCAATAAGAAGAAACATTGTTCAAGGTAACAACATCAGTAAATATAAAAGCCAAGTATTAACTTTCTTTAACCTCTTTTTTACCTATATGATTTAAAGGGAAATACTTAAAATAATAATTAAAATTTTGTGCTAATGAGCACAAAATAGGAGGAATCGACAATAGTATAGTGACACCAGCCCTCTTTTGGTTACTATTTGCATGGAATATCTTATTCTGTCCTTCCACTTTCAACCTCTTTGTGTCTTTGTATCTGAAGTGAGTCTCTTGTTGACAACATATAGATTGATCAGGTTTATTTTTCCCTCCGATCTGTCAATCTCTGCATTTTAACAGGAGAGTTTAACCCATTCTATATAATAAAAGCCTAATATACCAAGTGTCAGACCCTTCGACCAGTTGCTATGATGCACACTGACCACCAGGGGGCAGACACTCTGACCGGTAGGTTAGCTGGGGTCTGGCTGATCGGGACTGGGCGAGATGGGCCGGACACGCCCTGGAGCCCTCCTGCAGTCCCTCCCCAGCCCCGATTGTGCACCGGTGGGGGTCCCTAGGCCTGGCCTGTGCCCTCTTGCAATCCAGGACCCCTTGGGGGATGTTGGAGAGCAGGTTTCGGCCTGATCCCTGCAGGCCAGTGCACCAGGCCTCTAGTTTACATATAAAGTAAATACTGCTAAAAAATGATTTGCTTCTGCCCTGGCTGGTTTGGCTCAGTGGATAGAGTATCAGCCTGGGGACTGAAGGGTCCCAGGTTCGATTCCGGTCAAGGGCACAAGCCTGGGTTGCGGGCTCAATCCCCAGTAGGGGGCATGCAGGAGGCAGCCAATCAATGATTCTCATCATTGATGTTTCTCTCTCTCTCTCTTTCTCTCCCTTCCTCTTTGAAATCAATAAATATATATTTTTAAAAGAATTATAAAAAAATGATTTGCTTCTGCCATTTAGCTATTTGTTTTGTCATACAGTTTGTTCAATTCTTCCATTACTGAGTTAAATTTTTTTTAATTAAATTAAATCTTTATTGTTCAGATTATTACAGTTGTTCCTCTTTTTTCCCCCCATAGCTCCCCTCCACCTGGTTTCCTTCCCACCCTCCGCCCTCAACCCCCCGCCCCCCGTCCTCATCCATAGGTCCATGATTTTTGTCCAATCTCTTCCCGCATCTCCCACACCCTTTCCCCCCGCCCCAAGAATAGTCAGTCCATTCCCTTTCAATGCCCCTGATTCTATTATAATCACCAGTTTATTCTGTTCATCAGATTATTTATTCACTTGATTTTTAGATTTGCTTGTTGATAAATGTGTATTTGTTGTTCATAATTTGTATCGTTACCTTTTTCTTCTTCTTCCTCTTCTTAAAAGATACCTTTCAGCATTTCATATAATACTGGTTTGGTGGTGATGAACCCCTTCAGCTTTTCCTTATTTGTGAAGCTCTTTATCTGACCTTCAATTCTGAATGATAGCTTTGCTGGATAAAGTAATCTTGGTTGTAGGTTCTTGGTATTCATCACTTTGAATATTTCTTGCCACTCCCTTCTGGCCTGCATAGTTTCTGTTGAGAAATCAGCTGACAGTTATATGGGTACTCCCTTGTAAGTAACTGACTGTCTTTCTCTTGCTGCTTTTAAGATTCTCTTTGTCTTTTGCCCTTGACATTTTAATTATGATGTGTCTTGGTGTGGTCCTCTTTGGATTCCTTTTGTTTGGGGTTCTCTGAACTTCCTGGACTTGTAAGTCTATTTCTTTCACCAGGTAGGGGAAGTTTTCTGTCATTATTTCTTCAAATAGGTTTTCAATATCTTGCTCTCTCTCTTCTTCTGGCACCCCTATAATTCTGATGTTGGTACGCTTGAAGTTGTCCCAGAGGCTCCTTACACTATCTTCGTATTTTTGGATTCTTTTTTCATTTTGATTTTCCGGTTGGGTGTTTTTTGCTTCTTTGTATTTCAAATCTTTGACTTGATTCTTGCGATCCTCTGGTCTGCTGTTGGGAGTCTGTATAATATTCTTTATTTCAGTCAGTGCATGCTTAATTTCTAGTTGGTCCTTTATCACAACGTCTAGGTCTCACTAGGTTTCTTGAGGGTCTCATTAAGTTTATCGGCAGTTTCTAGAAAATTCTTGAAAAACCTTAAAAGTGTGGTTTTGAACTCTATTATCCAGTAGTTTGCTTTTCTCCATTTCTGTCATTTGTGTCCTGTTTCTTTGTCTCGGCATTTTTTATGCTTTGCTGTGTCGATAGAGGGCCTTTCTGTGCTAAGTGTCCTATAGGGCCCAGTGGCTCAGCCTCCCCATTACCTGAGGTGGACACTCTTAGTGCACCCCCTTGTGGGCTTTGTGCACAGTCTTGTTGTAGTTAAGCCTTGATTGTTGTAGGTATCACTGGGAGGGATTGACCTCCAGGCCAATTGGCTGTGAGAATCACAGCTGTTTCTGCAGTGGGAGAACTGGCTCCTGGATCTCTAAGGAGATGCTAATCTAGCCTCTGCCTGAGGCTACTCAGCAGAAGCCAGCTGTGAAGCAATGCAAGTTGCCCTGGGGCCTTGGGCCAGCTGCAGTTTGTTAAGTAATTTTCAGATTACAAAGGGCCGGGCCTTTCATATGCAAAAGCCTCAGTGCGGCGGCTTGGGTGGGGCGGGGTCCCAGGGGATCAACAGGGCGGAGCGAGCAGTTATGGCTGCTCTCAGTCCTGCCCTCAGAGGCCCCGGCAATCAATGGCTCCGAGAGAAAGCTGCCCTCGAGTTCCAACCGATGCCAGACAGTCCCGTTTCTCCCGTATGAGTCTGGGTCCCCAGAAACTCACCCGGAACTGGAGCTCAGAGCTTGAGATTCCCTCCCAATTGAAAAGGACAATCGTGTCCTCAGCCACCAGCCCTCTCTGCATGCACCTCTGTACCTCTGTATTTTACTTCCGCACCGCACCGCACCTCCTCTGAGTCTCAGTGTGCTTTTCTCTTTCCTTCTAGTTGTAGAATTTCCACTCAGCCAGCCTTCCTGTGGTTCTGGATGATGTCTGTTCGGTATTTTAGTTGTATTTTCGAATTTGTTGTGAGAGGCAGCAATTTCCAGTGTTTACCTATGCCGCCATCTTGGTTTCTCCTGAGTTAAATTTTTGAAGTGTATCAGTTTCACTTGATCTTAGCCAAAAAGCTTTGTCGCTCCTCTGCCTCTGAGTCCAAGAGACACACGTGCTGGTGGCTGACTCCCTTGCCATGGCAGCCTCGGATGAATAGCCTTTGCCTGTTCTCACTGGGCTTCTTCATTATTTCCATAATAGGACTGTACTTTCCTTCAGGGGAGATTTATTAAGAAAATCTACCTTTTAAAACCAGAGATGAGATGTCGGCCTCAAAACTGGACCTTCCAAGGAAGATGAGCAAGTGCTGTGGCGGGGGTGGGGGAGCGAGCAGCTGGGTCTGGGCCTGGCAGTGCTGGGGCCTGCTCTGCGGGGCGGCAGGAGGCCCGGGGACTCCCTGCTCACCGGCTTAGGGGGACCCCAGTCACTGAAGGCCCCACCGCCTTAAAGGCCCAGGTCCAAATACAGTCACGTGGGGCTGGGGTGCCAGCACAGGTGAGGGAGGGGCACATTCCGTCCTGTGGAAGGGGAGCGCCAGGCGGCGCAGGCTGTTGGGAGGACGTGGCGCTCCCTGGTTTCTCCCTGCCACCCTCTGGCCAGCAGGCTGTCCCACGGCGGGCGTGGCTGCCGGCTGTGGTCCCGAGTGGAGGGACACAGAGTCCTCCCTTCGTCCTGGTGGGCTTCCTGGTGGCAGGACCCTGAGTTGTGCAGAGTGTGTCTGCGCCTTTTCTTTTTCCAGCGAGAAGGTCCGCAGCTTCCAGTTGATTTCTCGCGGCATCCAGGTCCAAAAGACAACGGCGATGGTGGCTCCGGGGAGGGGACGGCTGGGCGTTGGCGTGGGGCTCAGTGCCAACCTCCAAGGGCTGACGCAGGACACCTGTCGGGAAGGGGCAGCCGGGGCTGCAAAATCCACGATCGTGTCTGCTCCTCAGTCACCAGGGCCAGGCAGGCGTCATGGCTCGCAGACTCGGAGCTCAGAGGAACGAGGCTCACAGTTGTGGTCCCGGATCTTTGTTCCTCGGGGTCCCGGAGCGGGCGCACCCCGATTAACCAGTGCTGGCGGCTGATACCAACGTGAGTTACAAGCCCGGAGTTCAATTCTATTGTCTCTCCCTCCTGAGTCTGTTCTAGCTGGTCCTCTCTCACCAGGGGCAGAGCTCCGCCCACACCCCCAAGCACCGGTCTCAGCCTGGACGCCAGGAGGTCCCGGACTCCGAGCCAGGGGCGCTGGCCAGCCTAGCCGGTCCCCAGCGCATCAGCTCAGCGGTGACGGTGACCGAGGGGCAGTGAGAGCTGAGACGCCGGCAGGGGAATTCTGGGAGTGCGTCTGCTGCCTGCTCCTTCCTTACCTGTCGGTTATGATTGGGTTCAGCTATGAGGAACCGAGTCCTAAGAAAGATGGAAGTTAATTTGTCTCACACAGAAGCCTGGGAGTACACAGTCCGAGGGCGGGTCTGTGCCTGCGGCTCTTTCTATCTGCGGCTTCCATCCCACCATCACCCAGTTGCCTCCGCCGGCCGGGCAGAAAGAAGCAGCTCTGCCCTTTCAGGCTTCAGTAACGTTTACGCTTTCGTTTATTCGTCCGGAAAAACACTGTGAACACTACAAACAAAACATTAGTGACTTAGCCTTTATTAAAATTGAGAACTTGTCTTCATCAAAAGAGCTCACCAAGAAGGTCACTGAGCCCGGCCGGCGTGGCTCCGTGGTTGAGAGTCGACTGTGACCCAGGAGTCTCGGGTTGGACTCCCGGTCAGGGCACAGGCCCGGGGTGCGGGCTCGATCTCCAGTGTGGGGTGTGCAGGAGGCAGCCGATCGATGCTTCTCTCATCGCTGATGTTTCTCTCTCTCTCTCTCTCTCTCTCTCTCTCTCTCTCTCTCTCTCTCTCTCCCCCTCTCCCTTCCTCTCTGACATCAATAAAAACATATATTTTAAAAACAGAGGGTCAAGCCGAAGATCGGCAGAAGGAATTCAGAACACAGGCCCCTGAGCGCAGCTCCTGCCAGGTGATAAGGACACACAACCCACTTCTCAAACAGTCGGCAGAAGACACCTTTCCCAGAAGATGTGCAGCTGCTCAGCAGCACCCGAAAGGCACCCACCACCACCCCTCACCCACGGACACAGTAAGGCCTCACTTAACGTTGTTGGTAGATTCTTGGAAACTGTGACTTTAAACTAAATGAAGTCTAGACTAAGTGATATAGATTAAGTTCCTAGGGCATATTTCCAGTCACAAAAACCAAGCTTCTAAATAAAGACCCAAAAGCCGACCAATATTAAACATAAACTAAACGTGTGCTATATACACATTTAAGAAAAAGTAATACAAGATGATGATGTCCTGGTTCAGGGTTGAGGGTGGCTGTTCAGGGATGGGGCACCTCCCACACCCACACTCACTCAGCTGGGACAGATCAGGCACCGGGTCACGTCACAGGCGTCTCTGGGATGTGGGAGGAACCGAAGTCCCCGGAGAAACCCGGCAGACACGGTGGCCCCGGCCAAGAACCGTTTTTCCCCTCACCAAGATGATGATGACTGAAATGAGCTGCTGGGTGGCCTGCTGGAATGCGAGAACTGAGACCGACATTAACAATGGTTGGCAAGAATGTGGAGTGATGGTGACTGTCATCCACTGCCCGTAAATTAGTTCAAACACTTTGAAAAACTGGAAGTTTGTTATAAAGTTAAAATGTACTTTTTAAAAAATAATTCTATTTTTATTTTATTGATTTTTTTACAGAGAGGAAGGGAGAGGGATAGAGTTAGAAACATCGATCAGCTGCCTCTTGCACACCTCCCACTAGGGATGTGCCCACAACCAAGGTACATGCCCTTGACCGGAATCGAACCCGGGACCCTTCAGTCTGTAGGCCGACGCTCTATCCACTGAGCCAAACTGGCTAGGGCAGTGGTCGGCAAACTCATTAGTCAACAGAGCCAAATATCAACAGTACAACGATTGAAATTCTTTTGAGAGCCAAATTTTTTAAACTTAAACTATATAGGTAGGTACATTGTTATTAATTAATGAGGGTACTCCTAAGCTGGCCTTTGCTGAAAACGTCCTCATTTTATAATAATAAAGCCACCAACACAAAAGAATTACAATTCTTAAATTGATGACAAAAATACCTGTAGGATTTGCAGCTGGTTGGAAAAATACAGGTAGCTTTATGCTTCGAGTAGGTACTTTTGTCACCCGCGGGCGATTTGCGGACGTGACTAGCACTAACCACTGCACATGAGACTGCGGACTGACTGGCTCACTCAACTCGTGCATGAATCGTGTGTGCCTCCCCGGCGCTGCGTCTCCCGTTGCCTGACCAACCGACACCCCCCACTTCTTCTAATGCCACTTCTTCAAAATAGACTCGCCCAGGCCGAAAACAGATTTCTGTGCATGGGCCACGAAGTTTCAATCGCCCTGGACGTGCACCCGCATGTGGTATTTTGCGTAAGAGCCACACTCAAGGGGTCAAAGAGCCGCATGTGGCTCGCGAGCCGCGGTTTGCGAACCACTGGGTTAGGGCAAATGTACTTTTCTATGGCCCAGAAGTTCTACATTTTGGTATTTACCCAAGAGAAATAAAAATATGCCGTAGCTGGTTTGGCTCAGTGGATAGAGCATTGGCCTATGGACTAAAGCAGTGGTTCTCAACCTTCCTAATGCCGCGACCCTTTAATACAGTTCCTCATGTTGTGGTGACCCCCAACCATAAAATTATTTTCGTTGCTACTTCATAACTGTAATTTTGCTACTGTTATGAATCGTAATGTAAATATCTGATATGCAGGATTATTTTCATTGTTACAAATTGAACATAATTAGAGCATAGTGATTAATCACAAAAACAATATGTAATTATATATGTGTTTTCCGATGGTCTTAGGCGACCCCTGTGAAAGGGTTGTTCAAGCCCCAAAGGGGTCACGACCCACAGGTTGAGAACCGCTGGACTAAAGGGTCCTGGATTCAATTCCGGTCAAGGGCACATGACCGGATTGCGGGGCTCAACCCCCCGTAGGGGGTGTGCAGGAGGCGGCTGATCAGTGATTCTCTCTCATCATTGATGTTTCTATCTTTCTCTCCCTCTCCCTTCTTTTCTGAAAACTATATCAAACACATACATATACACAGGCCCAGGCCGGCAGGTGGCCGTCACCCTCAGGGCCTGTCAGCGGCTCTCCCATCTTCACACAAGGCTCCTCCTTCATGGCGCAAGTGGTTGCTTGGCCTGCAGCCACCACCTCCCCATCCCAGCCACGCGGGGAGGGAGCAGCGGGGGCCACTGCTTTTCCCTCAGGACTTTCCTGCAGCTGCAGGCTCCCTCCTCCACCTGCCTGAGGGGTGGGCGGAGCCCCACTGAGAGTGGGAGGAGGAGGGGAGACAAATACCAGGGGACAGTCAGCAGGCGCCTCTCACGCCTGGGCTTTAAATCCCTTGAAGTGAAGAAATTGCTTCCGGAAGGAGTGGGAGCCGGAGCTCGGCCTGTCCCGTCCTGCAGGGCTGAGCCATGAGTATTCCGGCCGGAAGCCCAGTTCCCCGCAAGCCCTTCCCGCAGAGCCGGACCCTCCAGCCGCGGCGCCCGCACGCGGTCCCTCCCGGGCTCTGGGCCAGGCTGCCTGCAGCTCCAGGGCCCTGGGCCCACGAGGCTGCCGGAGGCCAGGCCGGCTCCCAGGACCTTGGAGAGGCCTCCGTTTGAGAACAATGTGTTCCCACAGCCCAGGTTCATTTCGGAGAAACCCCGGGTTCCAGGAGCCACAGGGCAGGGCTGGTCGGTTGGGCGGGTGGGCCCATTAGAGGGGGTGGTGAGAGCTGCGGGGACGCTGTGTGGGGGAGCCCTCGGCAGAGGTGGGGAGGCAGCCATGGCCTTGGGCAGGGTCAGGCCTGGGAACAGCATGGATGGGCTCAGAGAGGAACAGTGTCCGACCAGTCACAGTGGCACGGAAATGGCATGCGGCCAATCAGAGCCGGGCCTCCATGGCTGGTGGTGGGGGACCTATCTGGGGAGCAGCGGGGTTGGGGGAGGGGCTGGAGGGAGGGGCAGCAGGGCCAAGGGAGCTGGGGGCTCAGAGCGTGGAGGGACAGACTGCCCTGAGGGACCAGTGTCTCACCCAAGCCAGGAGCTGACACCACTGCCCGACTGTCGACTGGACTGTCCAGTCTGTCGAGCTGAGGACAGGCTGGGGTCCGGCCAGGCCTGGGGGCTTTACTGACAAGGTGGCAGGGGGCGAGGAGGGGCCGTCACGGGACAGGCGTGCCCCTGGGCCGGGTCCCACCAGAGTACAGGGGACCCTGACCCACTGGCTCCAACTAGGAGACTATGACATCGAACAAATTAAGGAAAATCAATCCCACTTCGGAGGAAATGGGAACAGTCAGGATGTGAGCAGCGTCTTTAAAAAGGGCGTGTCTGGGGAGGGTCTGGGCAGGGCGGTGTGAAGTCAGACCCCCTGGCCTGCCGGGAGCTGGGTCCCCCTAAGCCCGAGGCTGGTGCGAGCACCCAGGCCTGGGGTGGAGGGAGCCCAGCCACCGAGGCTCCGGCGCTGATTGATGGGAGAAAAGGCCGTGCAACCCGCCCGGCGAGGTGGCTGGCAGCTGGGCTGGTGGGCAGGAGGCTGGGGACGCAGCAGCTCACTGGCCCTTCGAGGGAAGAGAAGGAAAAGGAGGGCTCTGCTGTGTGGCGGGCAGCGAGGTGGGCGGGACCGAGTGGGTGGGCAGCGAGGTGGGTGGGACCGAGTGGGTCCGCTGGAGCAGGAGCTGTGAGGAGGGGACCTAGGGCCAGGACAGTGCTGAGCAAAGGGCCCCCACATACTGCTGCATCCAGTCCCCCCACCCCCAGCCCCAGGCCTCCACGTCCTGAGGCCCGAGGCCCGGTTCCTGCCCAGGAACCCTAAGTGCCCTGGGCTGCCAGCATGGGGGCTGTTGCAGAGCGGGGTGGGTGACCCCCTAGTTCAGTGGTCGGCAAACCGCGGCTCGAGAGCCACATGCGGCTCCTTGGCCCCTTGAGTGTGGCTCTTCCAAAAATACCACGTGCGGGCGCGCACATACAGTGCGATTGAAACTTCGTGGCCCGTGCGCAGAAGTCGGTTTTCAGAAAGGAATAGACGAAACACGTATACAAGACGAGTGTGGGTGGGAGAGTTGGAAGGGGTCGACCTCAGCGAATGTACCTCAATCAGATTGAGGATGTTTTAGGGAAGGCCAGCTTAGGAGTACCCTAATTAAGTAATAACAATGTACCTACCTATATAGTTTAAGTTTAAAAAATTTGGCTCTCAAAAGAAATTTCAATCGTTGTACTGTTGATATTTGGCTCTGTTGACTAATGAGTTTGCCGTCCACTGAGCTAGGTAGAGGGGAGGATGTGGCCCAGAGCCTCCCGTGAGGATAAGCGCTTGCTGGGACAGTCTGAGTGAGGACACGGGAAGGATGCAGGGAGCAGGCCACCCAGGAAGTTGCAGCTGCTCGTCACAGCCGAGTGCTGGGTGTGACCAGGGCACGGAGAGGGAGGCAGGGCTGGGGGCAGCAGCCACGAGGGGAGCGGCCCAGCAGTGGAGGCCTGGGCCCCTCCACCCCCCTGGTCCTGGGCCCGAGGGGCATCTGAAAACCAACCGAGACCCCAGGCCCTGTCACCACAGACACAGCACACCGGCTCCTTTTCAGGGTTTATTTCATCAGTAACATTCGCTCTTGTCCTCGACAAAAACAATTGGATTATGACTTGTCTCCCATCAACTCAGTTTTTGTATGAATAACCGAAGATTTCTTCTCAACACTTTGTTTTTAAACAAGAAGCTATAAATAAATAAAGCTTTAAATGCTCCTTGGTCCAAGTTAAACACTTCCAGTTCTCAGAGTTCAGGCTCGGGCACACTGGCCTGGCTGCCCAGGAGGGGCCTGTGTGGGGAGCGAGGGTCCCTCCCTGTGCTGCTCCTTCCTCTCAGCGCAGGAGGGGTCTGGGCGGGGCCACCTGTGCCACCGAGGAGCCCTGCCCTGGGCATAGCAGCCGAGTCTGTAGGCACGGGGACCCTTCCTCGTCCAGCAGGCGGCCTGTGTGGGACGTGCGAGGGCCCGCACCTCCTCTGGGCGCCTCCGTCTGGGTGCTGGCCGAGACAGCACTGCTTTCCAGACACAGTAAAGGAACCGAGGAGGGACCATGTTTCCGTGGGAACGGGCACAGGCCGTGGTTGAAACATTCCCCCGCGGGCGGCCAGGTCCTGGCTCAGGTCACCCCGGGAACCACTGCAGCAGAGCCGGCCGGGGGCGAAGGGCCTGGGCATCCGGAGGCGGCCGCTCCCAAGCTCCTGCGCCTGCAGCTGTGCTGAGTGTCGGTGCAGACCCCGCCTCTGCCATGTTGTCCTCTGCTTCCCTTTAAGGGCCACTAACTAAGTCACCCGGGTGCTGGTCTCCACATGCCCGCCCACCCCTGGGCGGCCCTGGGCTGGACTGGCTCAACGCCCACCGGCCTGCTGGCTGCTCTGCCTTGGACACAAGACGGAGTGGCCAGTGCAGGAAGCTGACAGGACAAAGCCCTGCCCTGTGGACAGCCGCCTCACGGACCCCAACTGGCGTCCTGTGACCAGAGGCTCCTGCTCGCACCCTCCCTCCCTGGGGCAGCGGGGCTGGCGGGACCTGGGTGGGACCCGCCTGTGAGGCTGCTGCCCTGGCTGGCCCCTCGTGAGCGGCCTGTGCCCCGCCCACTGCCTCTCCTGGAACGGGGCGCGGGTCCTCCTCATGTGGGGCTCACTCAGCTCCCCGGAACCCAGGTTTTGGGCCTCACTCGGAAGGGTGTGCCTCAGAGCATGGCGTTCCAGTTTGCAGGGCCTGCCAGCCTTGGGTGAGGGGGGCGGGGCAATGCTGGGAGCCCAAGGGGGGGTGCCAGGGAGCCTGGAGCCGTTTCTCCTGACCAGGCAGGAACCCGTGAGCCCGCACTCCTGTCCTGCTGTCCAGAACCACCCTGGCCCGAGCTGGACGGGTATACATGGGCCGGAGGGGGGATGGGGGCGGAGAGCAGTGGGGTGGGGCTCCGGGCCAGGCAGTCCTCACAAGTACCAGGAGCCAGAGGACAGGGCAGGGGCCCTCAGCTACGGCCCCTGACTGAGCTGGGCTGATGGGGGCACCCAACGGCGGGCTCAGAGGCAGCCTTCCCGCTCCCACTCCTGGCTGCACTCTCCATGCCTCCTGTCGGTGAGGACAGAAAAGGGATGGGGCAGGATTGTCTAACCTGACCCGAAGCAGGAGGTGGGGGGAGCGGGGCGGGGGAGGGAGCTCCCAGGGCTGGACCAGAGTCCTCCTGGCTTCAGAGGGGTGGCCTGTTGCTGAACACAGGTGAGTGTAGAGCCCCCTCCTGACACCTCAAGGGCTTGCAGGCCCAAGGAGGGGGCGGGAGGCCCAGGGCCGTGGGATGGCTCAAGCAGGACGAACCCTACAGCCCGAGAGAGAGGGGTGTGCTCAGCGGGCAGGGGCCGCTTCCCCCTGGTCTGCAGGGCCACTCCCTACTCTCCGCTCCACGGTCTGTCCCTTATCTTCAAACCTCCAGCTGCTGTGAAGTGAGGGGCCAGCGGGCTGCTGCCTCCCAGCCCGTGCAGGCCCCTGGCCTCCGCTCGCCCTCCTCTGAGCCTGTGGGCGGCACAGATGGGTTCCTCAGACCCAGGCCTGGGAACCGGGGAGCACCAGCCCCACCGGGCCACTGCCCATCCCCGTCTGAGTTCCGGACGCACCTGCCCTCGGGGAGTGGGCCCGGGACTCTTCTCACCCGAGTGCTGACAGCCGTGAGCCGTCTCTCCGATGTCCCCTCCCCCCGGCGGGCCTCCAGCTGCCACTACCACTTCTCGATGATGTGGCTCATGTAGTCCTCGGTGGGCACACGGCCCGGCTCCTCCGCCTCCTCCCGCGGCGCCTCCTGGGCGCGGTGCAGTAGGCGCTCCTCGCGGCTCCGGAGGCGCTGCTCCCTGCGCTCCAGCTGCCGCTTGTACTGGTAGCGCTGCTGGAACAGGTCTCGGGCGTAGTCGTAGAGCTGCACGTCCAGGTCGTTGAGCTCCTCGATGCGCCGGACGGTGTCCGCGTCCACCTCCACGCCGCCTGCCCGGGTGCTGTTGTACTGCATGAAGGGCCGGATGAACTTGAGGTTGAACGTCCGCTCGAACAGGTACTGCGTCTTGCGCTGGAACTCGGTCAGGCCGAAGAAGGCCATGCCCCGCAGGTTCTTCTTGGCACTGTCCAGCAGCAGCTGGGCCCGCCGGCCCTCGGGGACGAAGGACAGGTTGTAGCAGCCCACCAGGCTCAGGTCGGCCAGCATGCGCACCTGGCGGTTGTTGGCCAGGTTGTAGGGGCAGTCCATGAACTCCTGCAGCGTGCAGCCCGACCAGTCCGTGCCCTCGTAGCAGGGCGGCAGCTCCTCGGGCGTGGGCGTGCGCCCGTCACACATGTGCAGGGAGGTCTTCCAGGTGGCCCCGCGCTGCACGTGCCGCCACTCGCTCAGGTAGCGGGACACGGGGTCGCGCAGCAGTGTGATGTAGTAGAACTTCCTGCAACGAGACGGGGTGGTGAGGTGCAGAACACACGGGGCCGGGGGTGGGTGGGGTTGGGGGGCTGGATCTGTCTGATGCTCAGTCTCACTGTGGGCCCTAGACTTCACCTCTGATGTGAACCCTTAGGCTGAGATCTCAGAACGGCCAGAAATGAGAGACCCAGCCACCGTCCTGGCCGCGTGTGACCATGCGGTGCTCGCCTTGGTGCCCTGCCACTGGCCACAGTTCCCGGGACAGCCGGGTCTTACCTGCTGGGCCGGAGCACCGAGTCCCCCGAGCCCATGCGCTTAGAACCAGTGGCTTAAAGAGCTGTTCACAGCACATGCTCAGCGCCACCCAGGCACACCCACGCCCAGGCTCCCGAGAGGCCGGGGGGCGGCACCAGCAGAGCCCAGCCCAGGCCCCGGTGAACTACAATCCGTAATTTGTGCTGTTTCCCAAGAACCATGCCAGCCCCACAGAGCCGGGACCCCTGTCCACAGGGCGTGTCCGCGCGACGGGAGAAATGACTCCAGGGAGGCTCTGTACCCACCTCGCCGGGGCAGGTGCCGACGTGACCATGTCCCTGAAGAACAGGAATGGCTGGCCCCAGGTGCCAGGGCAGGCCTGGGTGTGGGCTTCGCCCGCTGTTGTCGGAGGCCCCAGGGTGGGCAGAGCTGACGTACACGGTGGGGTGGGTAGCAGGGGCCAACTCGGCCCCACACACCACTCCCGCTGGACGGCACCCACACTGCCCTCCTCACTGAGGCCCAACAAGAGCACCCAACTCATCCGCCACCCCTCACGCTGCCGTCTGGAAGAGCCTTGGGGGTTCTGCTGGCATTGTCCTGGTCTGACCATGGGTCAGAGGCCCCAGGGGGTAGGCACGGTAGTGGCAAGGACAAGGTGGGGTACCGAGGGAGGCACTCCAGCCGCAGGAGGGCACCCCCAGGACACTACAGGGCAGCAGTTCTTGAGCACCTTCCTGAGGGGGCTGGGCACCCCTTCCCCTCCCAGCAGGGCCCGCGCTGGAGGGGCAGCTCGCGGAGGCTCCGGGCAGAAGGAAGATGGGTCCCACGGTGTGCAGCCAGGGCAGCGGGCCACCTCCAGCCGGTCCCCGGCCGCCACAGGCTGGTGCTGCGCGCTGAGGCCTCCACACAGTGTGGGCAGGGCCCTGGGCAATTCCTGTTCCAGCCCCTCCGGAGAGAGTAGCTTGTGGCCCCAAACCTGAACCCCCAGCTCCTGTGGAACCTGCTTCAGTGGCTCTTACTGCCTTGGGAGAAGAGCGCAGGCCACCTGCACCTTCGAGTCTCTCCCCGCCCCTGGGACCTCCCCTTGGCCTCTCCCTGGCTGGCGCGGGCTGTGTCCTCTTCCCTCGCTCCTTCACCGCTGACTCTGGCCCCTCCTCTAGGCTCAGCCAGATCCCCCAGCAGCCTTGCTCTGCAGACACGGCTTCCCCTTGGGCCTCTGTCACAGCCGTGACTGCACACTGACCTCTGAGCTCACCCTGGGGCAGGGAGTGGCTGGGCAGGCAGCCGGCTCCTGTGTGTGCGCTGAGCCAGGTCACGGTGCCTCCAGGACAAGACTGAGAAGGGTGAGGGGTCCCAGACAGAAGGGGGCTCAGGGCAGGGGCCTCACACCGTCAGCCCCAGGAGAGGACACTCGCTCCGAGAGGCGAGGCAGCGGCCTGGTTCTCGAGGCTCCAGCACTGGGGCGGCGTGTGGCCCGGCTCCTCCCTGCAGACTCCGGTTTGGTGCGAAAGCCCTTAGATGGGGCCACCAGGGCGGTCAATCCACCAAAGGCCAACATCCCAGAGACCAGGTGTGAGACTGGGATGAATCCTGACCCCACAACCGCTTCTAAAGAGGCCAAGACAGGACACGCCCAGACACACATGCGTTCACAAAGCACACACGCATGCACATTTCCGGGAGGTTCTGTGTCTGCTGCCACATCCAGCCCTGCCCACCCAGGACCCACAGGGAGGCCGCCACACAGAACCCCACCCACCAGGAAACAGACGAGTGTGGGGTTCTTCCTGGACCCACAAAACCAGGACGTGCATGTCACCTGGCAGACACGTGTCCCCAGCTAAGGCCACATGGGCTCCACCTGGCTCCCCAGGTGACCTCTAGGGCAGGGCCCGGCACGCACAGGGAGCTCCTCTGTGTCCGCCGGCAGCCGCAGCCCTGCAGCCACCTCACCCAAGGTCTCGCCACGAGGGGGCGTGGCGGGCCCCGCTGCCCCGACGCACACGGACCCAGGCATGGGCAGAAGACTGCTACGCGCATCCTGAGGCCTAGAGGCCAACTCTGCGGTCAGGGCACCCAGTGGCCTGCAGCTGGACCTGGAGAGCCAGGACAGGGGGAGCCTCCCTGCCCGAGGGAGGCCCCTGCTTCCAGGTCCCTCTAGTCGCAGCCACAGACGGCAGAAGACGTGCCTGCCACACACCGAGCGTGAGGCGGCGAGTCCCTGCTGGGGGGCCTGAAGCCCATCGCAGAAGGTGCCCCTGCTGCTAGAGGACCGGCTCTGTCGGAGGTCTGGGTGCCCGAGGGCCCATGGATGGAGTCGCTGAGGGCCACAGGGGTGCCGTCTGCACTGGGTACTGACAGGCGGCAGGAGATGCACACGGGCCTCGGGTCCCTGTTTGCCTTCCCTGGTGGAGCAAGGGGTGACCAGCCCCAGAGCCTCTCACTGACCCCACAGCTCCCCATCTGCCACTTGAGCGCTGAGGTGGGTGGCCTCTCCTTGCTGCGCTCCTGGTGGCTGCCTGTCTGGGGAGCAGGGCTGGCCCACGAGGAAGGGTGTGGGATGAGGCGTGCCACACCCTCTCTGCTCAGGAGACTGCCACGCCCTGGGCCCGCCTGCCAGACAGGCCCGTGGGGGAGGACAGATGGGCTCTGGAACCCTCCGGTGGGCCAGCAGCCCCGTCCCGCCTGCTCCTGCGGGAGGGGCTCAGGAGCCCTCGGCACACACACCTCCCCCGATGGCCTCCTCGGGGACTCGGGCACCTGCCCACCTCCACTCGCCTCGCCTGCCCGCCCGCCCTCGCTCACTTGCTGCCACCACACAGCATCCACTGTGGCCACAGCCTGGGCCGGGCCGTCCCCCGCCCAGAGGCCCCTAGTCCAGTGGTCGGCAAATTGCGGCTCACGAGCCACATGCGGCTCTTTGGCCCCTTGAGTGTGGCTCTTCCACAAAATACTGACTTCTGCGCATGGGCCACAAAGTTCAATTGCACTGTATGTTCGCACCCGCACGTGGTATTTTGTGTAAGAGCCACACTCAAGGGGC
>NW_005871481.1:663967-675444 GCF_000147115.1 Myotis lucifugus
CGGGAAAGACCCCACGGATGGACCCCCACACCCAGGCGGCTCTGGCCGGGATGAGACCTCCTCGACATTCTTTGGGGGGTGCTCACAGCTCAGAGGACCTGGGCAGGGCAAACAGCTGTGCACGTGCGAAAGGTGGCCCTGGCCCTGCCACTGGCTAACCACCCCCCCCCCCCCCGCCCCCAGGACACAGGAGGGTCTCTGCCCAGAGCACATTTCTTCCTGCGCTGACACCCTCCAGCAGGCCTGCCCATCCAGGCAGTCTACGGGCTGCCCAATTGCTGGGGTCCAATCCCAGCGGGTCCAGGGGTCCCCAAAGGTGTGGACGGAGTCGGCGAAGAAGGAATGACATGGGGTCAGCGTTCAGTTGATCAGCATAGTTGAGGTTCTCCCTTGCTGGGGTCCAATCCCAGCGGGTCCAGGGGTCCCCAAAGGTGTGGACGGAGTCGGCGAAGAAGGAATGACACGAAGACAGCCTTCAGTTGATCAGCAGCCTAGTCAGGACCTCTAGCCAGGATCTCCAGCCAAAGTTCTGGTCCGAGTTCTGGTTAGGAACTGATCAGGATCTGATGTTTATTGTCTTGTTACATCCGTATTTATACCAGCCGATTTTAATCCTGTCAATTTCTATTACAAAGGTTAGGGCATTTCTTATCTCCATTCCAGGGAGTAAAGATTATGTAGCTTAACTACCCGCCTGGCACTTAATTAAGGGGTTGTATCCCCTCCCTAACCTCAGGGAAAAATCCCCACCTGGGGAAACAACCTTTCTCGGAGAGGTGACCTTGGTTAAAACACATAGCGCCAAGAAGGTGAGCAAACATATTAAGAACAGTATGCCATACACGCCAGGTCCCTTGAAACAGCAAGGATGGACCGGCTCCCGGCACCCAATGTTTCCAGAGAAGGGAAGGGAGGGAGGAGAGAAACCTCATTCATTCAGTGAGATGGCTCGGGGCCCAGCCAGGGGACCCTGGCAGCGCAGGCGGCCCACGGAGAGGCTGGTGTCAGAGTGTCAGAGCGGACTCGGCTCCTCAACAGCAACACCGAACCCAAAAACCAGCGCGAGGGCTTCCCGGCGGGGGAAATGGCCCAGATCTCATACCTTTCAAGGTATCGACCGAGTGTGATGGGAGAGTAGACACTCTGCCATGTACCTGTAAGAAGGGCTCAGGAAACGCCTTCCCGTGAACCCTGCTTAGGAAGACACTGGCCTATGCATCTCACTTAGCAAATAAACAAAAAAGGGAGAGCCAGGAGCCTGTGTCACTGCGCCTCCTGCTGGCCGGTCAGGGCGGCGGCCGGACGGGCAGCCTCACACAGCACCTGAGGAAAGGAGCCGTGCCCATGGCGGATCTTTGGGATCAGTGAAAAAAATCAAGTATGAAGACAGAAAACAAGCAAGTATAAGTATAGGGCAACTGCTAATCCCGGAAAAACAAAATGCAACATTAAAAAATGAAGTACGCCACTAGGCTCAGAAGCAATGGTTTTAGAGACATTACAATGCAGTGACTACTGACAGTGAAATCCTGAGCACCACCCTGCCTGGCGGATCGGTGGGGGGTGGCGAAGGCGGGCAAGGGCATTGGGAACAGCCTGGCCTCCCCGCAGAGCGGGCAGACACTGTGAGGTCACCTTCACCAGCCAGCCCTGAGCTGCTAGACCAGCCGTGGGCAAACTACGGCCCGCGGGCCGGATCCGGCCCGTTTGAAATGAATAAAACTAAAAAAAAAAAAAAGACCGTACCCTTTTATGTAATGATGTTTACTTTGAATTTATATTAGTTCACACAAACACTCCATCCATGCTTTTGTTCCGGCCCTCCGGTCCAGTTTAAGAACCCATTGTGGCCCTCGAGTCAAAAAGTTTGCCCACCCCTGTGCTAGACGCAGGTGGACGCACGGGGAACTGGGGGCAGCAGTGGCTCTAGGGGCTGCTTGTGGGCAGGCCTGTTGGCTTCCACCATAAGCCTCTTGTAACTGTTTGTCTGTAAGTAGGCGTATAAATTGTACCTGGGAAAATTAAAAGGAAACAAGAAAATGGGTTTAAAAAACATATGTCACTGAGGAAACGGCCAAGGGGATCCCCACTGAAGCAGCAAGCAGAAGGGGTCCCAGGGCGTGACCTGGAGACCCAGACACGGACGTCTTCCCTGCTACACGTCTTCCCTGGGACGTGACACGCCACCCGGGAACCCTGCTGTGCGCTGGGCGACGTGGACAGGGCTGCCCGTGCCGCAGTGGCCGCCACACGTGCGCAATGAATGTCGCTCAGCAATAAACACGAACACACCACAGCACTCACACCGCTCGGGTAAACTTGATGACGAGGAGGTTGCAGGAAAAAAGCAAATTAAGAACATTTAACAGAGTACAATGACACTGTTGATCAAGTTTCCAAAAATAAAAAGTAACGGAAACCCCCCTTGGTGGTGCATACGTACACGCTGAGACGGTCTCTGAAAAGGTGTGACTGACGAGCACTCACACTCGTGGCGCCATCGCCGACCACGCCCTTGCCCCTCGGGCGGCCGCGAGGGCACGTGTTTCACGCTGTGTCTCATGCACATTACACAAGTCCTGTCACTTGCTCCAAGCACTTCTTGGTAAGGAAAACAGTTTTAAAAATTTTATAAACAAAACCAAGATTCTTCAGGGCAGCATGAGGGCCCCAGCCGGCCTTGCAGGCGAGCCAGCCTTCTTACCAAACCAGGAGTCAGGGTTCCCCAAATCGAAAGGGTCCCTGAATTCTGCCCAGTGCTCACTCTGCCTGCAATGCCACCCCTCCCCTCTGGTGTCTGCCAGCTCCCGCCTTGCAGCCCTTCCTCCGACCCCTCCACCTTCCCGCCCGCCTTGCTGAAGGGGAGGGTCCACGCAGGGAGAGGACCGTGGACGTCATCTTTGGGAACCGGGAGGGTGGCCAGCTTGCTGGGCCTGCGGGGCCCCCGTGGCTGTGAACTGACCATGCGCTCACCAGCTGGCTCTCAGTGCCTCTCCAAGCAGCGACCACGGCTCTTCCTGAGCCAGGCATCAGCTGGTGCTGCTTCCATCCCACCCTGGAGGGCCGCCTCCCCGGGGCTCCCGCCACTGCTGCCACCTGGCGCTCGGGGCTGAGACGGTGTTCAGCGACTCGGCTGGCAAAGTGTACTTTCAGGGTGAAGAGCTTCTGCCACTTTCTGTGAGCGTAGCCTGAGTGGGTGCCACGGTGCTGACCTCCAGGGCAGTCTGTGCAGCAGCAGGACTGGCACGAGCCCTCCCAGCTTCATGCCCATCCGCCACCATGTGCCGCCCCAGGGTCTTCGTTTCCCCTCCCCCAACAGCCTGGCTGCTCTGGAAGGCAGGCCTAGGCACCCAGTCCCAGCGCCCTGAGGGTGGACAGCCGAGTCCCCAGGGCCCCGCACGGGCAAGGAGGCTGCTGAGGTGGCTCCTCTGCTGCCCATGGCGCCTGGCAGGGGGAGGGCAGGCGTCCTCAGGGTGGCGAGTGTTGGCCCAGGGCGCATGGGGCTGTGCAGCCATCTGGGACCCGGTCCGGGCACAGGGAGGGTGTCGCGCTGTCCCTCTGCCTCCAGGAAGCGGGGCCCCACAGCGGTGCCCATGGCCAGGGGGGAGTGGGCTGAGGAAGGGGAAGTCCTGGCACTCAGCGGCCCAGGGCACGCTGTCAGTGGTCAGCAAAGGCCATCCACGGCATTGCCCTCCGGCCCCTCACCACGGCAACAAGGCACAAGCTGGGCTCCCCGGTGGGCACGGCTCAGTGATCGGTTCCCCGGGGCCCTGGGCTGGGTGGGCCGAGACCAACAGGGCAGGAGGTGATGGAGCGAGGGCTGGAGGCACCGCTCCCCAACGGGCAGGGGCAGATGGAGAAGGGTCTTGTTCATTTCACGGAGAAACAAGGGTGGCTGGGTCAGGACAGGGTGTACCGTGACCAAGGACCTCGAAGATGAAGCCCGGGGCGTGAAGAGCCCTCATGCTGTGAGCGACCCGCCCACGCGTGCAGCCCTGCTCGGCCGGCAAGCCTCTGCGGCCAGCGGTTCTGCATCCTGGGCCCTGGCTCCGTGCAGCCCACAACCAGGTCCTCGTGGACAAGGATGTGTTTTGTTCGTGGGTCCAAACCCACGCTGCCGGGCCGTGGCCACCCTGATGTCGGGGAGCCCGAGGCCCAGTGGGGCATCTGGAGCGCGGCCCGGAGCCCTGCCCACTCCAGGCCCAGCTCCGGGAGGGTCCTGCCAGGCCCAGCAGAGCTCTGCCTCCCTCCTGGAGAGGTGGGCACCTGGGCAACAGGTAAGAGGCGGCTGAGCAATGGGGCCAGCAGAGGCCAGGGCCCGGGCAGCACAGAGAGAGCCAGTGACCTCACTCAGCGTCCTGGCTGTCGGGCCCGGGGCTGGCCCGGCAGTCTGACCTGCGCCTCCCTCCCTCACAGACGCTGGCCCGGCCCTCCCTCCTGCGGCATCGGGAAGGGCAGGGGTGTGAGCAGGCAACCCAGGCGAGGGAGAGCCCTGCCGGAGGAAAGGCCAGGCAGGGCCTCCGAGGTGTGGCAGCTGAGCGCAGGTCGAAGGAGAGGGAGAGGCAGGCAGAGAGCAGAGGAGAGCATCCCGACCCCCGGGACGAAGGGCCGGCGCCAGCATACAGACTGCACGTCATCTGGGTGAGAGGCAGGAACGTTCGCTCCAGTGAGCAAGGACAGTGTCGTTAAATGGTGGGCACACACAACATTCCCGTCCTTGTTTCAAAATTCCAAGTTACCGCCCTGGTCGGTGTGGCTCAGCTGGTTGAGTGTCCACCGTGCACCCCAGGGTTGCTGGTTGGGTTCCCGGTCTGGGCACATGCCGGGTGGGCTCGATCCCCAGTAGGGGGCGTGCAGGAGCCAGCAGATAGATGTTTCTCTCTCTCTCTCTCTCTCTCTCTCTCTCTCTCTCTCTCTCTCTCTCTCACACACACACACACACATTTCTTCTTTCTCGCTCCCTTTCCCTCTCGCATAAAAAAAAAAGCAAAACTTTAAAAAATCTTTAAAAAAAAAAAAGCAAAACTAAAACAAAAAATCTTTTAAAAAATTTCAAGTTTTTGAAAAAACACACAAATAACAAGTGTTCCTAGTTTAGGCTTAGCAACGCCTCGCCAGCCCTCCTCTCTACAGTGTCTGTGGGTCTGCGCGAGGGTGGGAACCTCCCCGACCGACAGGTCCACCAGACGGCTCCTGGCCGGCTGGCGTGGCAGAAGGTCCCCCAGCGGCAGGCCCTTGGAGTATATTCCAGGGGCCCGGAGCCCCCTTTCCTCCCGAGGGCACGCTTCCAGGAAGTGGGCTCCATGCCCGTGAGAAGCCCAAGGCCCCCCCCCCCCCCCCCCGACACCACAGGGCAGTCACTTCCCCATCTGTCCACAGGCACTGCTTCCTGAGGCCTGTGCTGGTCGACGGGCAAAGCCCTGCCCCCAGAGCCCAGGTGGGAGCAGCAGTGACACAGCAGCACACGCCTGTGTGCACATGAGCAGAAGCACCACCTCACACCTCGCGGTCACACGGACCCAGCGCTGAAGCCCAGCCATGCCCGGCGACTTCAGAGGGGCTTGTTTCTGGAGCCCTGCTTTTAATTGTTTTGCATTTTTCCAATTTTTATAAAACCCAGTATGTATGACAAAACAGACAGACAAAAGGATTAAAAGCCCTTGATGCCTGTGATCGCATCTGCTTTTCTCACGGGAGGTGTAGAGTCGGTGCTGGGAGGCTGCTAGGCCACAGACCACCAGTGACCGGCTCTTCTAGGGGTGACGGGGGTCTGGTCTGACCCCACAGCTCACAACACCCCTCCTCCGAGGATCCCAAGCTCTCCCATGCGGCTCTCCCACGTGGACACGGACACGGGGCCTTTGAACAGGGGGGAGGGGCCCACCTGCCCCTTCCCAGGCGCAGGCATCAGGGTGGGCCAGGGAACGGTGGCCTCTGCAGACAGAAACCCAGGCACCTTACAGCACACTTCACAGAAGCCGCCTGATGCCCAGCTAACTGCAGCGTCTGCCCACTTTCTCCTGAGGCAGCGCAGCTGGGGGGCGGGCGTACCTGCCTGATGAGCTGGGAGAGCAGCCACCTTGGCAGTGACCATTGGTCCTGGGAGGGTCTGCGGTCCCTCCTGCCAGGCCCCCTGTGGTCGGGATGGGAGGAGAGAGGCGCAGGTGTGATGTGGGTTTGGGGCCCAGCAGGCATTCACTCGCTTTATTCCTAACACCGCTGAGGTGGGGGTACCGTGGCCGAAATCCCCCAGCTCTCGGGCATTCATGCTGGTGTTTGCCCACCACTGACAGCCCAGTACAAGGGGTCTGTGCGAGGGGGAGGGGAGCAGGTGCCCCCAGGGCCTCCCACCTGCCCGGGCTCTGCCCTAGTGAGCGCAAGGCCTGACGGTAACCCGGGGCGTCTCTGGCTTCCACGGCCTCACCGCACAGTACCCGTCTGCCTCCCAGCCACGGGGGACGGAGAGGAGGCCACTTGAGAAGGGAAACAGCCAGAATGGACTCCCCAGCTCTTGGCACCGGGAGAGGGAGAGGGAAAAGCTGCCAAATACGTAGCCCCATAGCCGTAAGGAAAAGTCAGAGGTAAGCAGTTAATAATCTTCCTACAAGTATTGTGGAATGCCTGCAGCCTAATTTCAAACAGTTCTGCAAAAAAGGAAAAAAGGCACAAGTCCACTTATGCCCAGATATACAGATGTGCAGAGCAACAGCGAGCGCACAGGCACGCGCCAACACGGCAAAAGGTTAGCATCAGTGCGTCCGGGGGAGAGGGCTAAGGGTTTTTTAAGCAAGTTTTTCGGGGTGACCCTGGCTCATAGGTTTCAGGTGTACATTTCCATGACACATGATCTGGGTGCCACACGCAAAGTGAAACCACCTCCCGTCACCTAAGATCTTACTACTATTTCAACTTGTCGGTTTGACGTTTTAAAAAGTGTGTATGGGGACATTCCTACAAAGAACACGCCAGGCTATTTCTATCGAACTGTAAAAGAACAAATGACCCGCTTCGCACACTCTTCTAGATCACAGGAAAGAAATATCCATGAGGCCACCTTCGCCCCAATATCCAGGTCAGACCAACACCGGGCAGCCACCCGGGACTCCGTGTCACAGGCACAGGTCTCCAGGTGAACAAGGGGCACTTACTGAGATCCCATGTCTGGTCAGTAAAGCAGCCACAGAAGAGCGTTCCCTGAGCCTGACACACGTGTCCCAATAACCCAGGACCACACCGCACAGGACGCCGGCACCTGCTGCCAGAGGCCAGGCCTGTCTGGAGGGAGCACAGGCCCTTGTGCTGCCACAGGCCCAGCTCAGGGCCTGTTCTGGGAGCCAGTGCCGGTGGGACCCTGGCGCGGACAGGCTGCTGAGATGGTCTCGGGGTCAGAGGCCCCGGCCCACCTTCCGCCACGTCCTCAGGCGCCCACGCGTGCAGATGAGGAAGCAGTGGCCCAGCGCCACGTCAGCCTGGACTAGAGGGAAATGAAAGGGACCCTGCCTCCAGGAGCAGCAGGCGGAGAGTCCGCAGCCAGGTGTGCCAGGCTGTGGGGGAGGGCAGGGGGAGGGCAAGGCGGGCCTGGGCCCCCGGGACCCACCGAGCCGAGGCGGGGACACCTGAGTGACGGGCAGCGTGGCTCAGTGGGGTCAGAGCTCCCCCGGCTGTGGCACAGCGGAGGGCAGTGACTCACTGGGCACATGGGAGGCGGGTGCCATCAGCTGACAGGCTCTGGATGGAAAGAGGCTGGGCTCACAGGGGCGTCTAAGAGGCAGCTCAAGGGAAGAGGGCTTGGCCAGGTCCTGAACTCCACACCATGTGCCAGCCCAGCTGCCCACCGGTCCGACCGGGGAGCCCCAAACACCTCAGGGCGTCCATAGGCAGGACAGCCACTCGGTCCGTCGAGGTTCCCCCTGGACATGTCTGTCTGTCCAGGCGTCTGGTGGGCAAAGCCCAAGCCGAGGCCTGCCTCAGGCTCCTGGGGGCCCAGCTGCTGGGAGCTCAGGTGGGTCCCCACTTCGGTGCCTCTTCGACCCGGCACCACACTTCCGAGGGCTCCTGGGGGCCGGCATTACCTGAAGACGCAGCCCCTTTCAGGACCAAGGCCCCAGGTGGGTCCGCGCAGCCCCCGTCACTGCCTGAGGAGCCAGGCTCACCGATGGGGAGCCTCACAGCTGCTGCCCAGGCGGGCTCCCTTCTGGCCCGGTCCTCTCCACTCCCTCCCACCGGGTCCCCACTCCTGACGCACACGGTCCTGGGGCGGCCTGGCGCTCAGCTGGGCTTCCTATCCCCATGGGTCCTGGGGGTCCTGGCAGAGCTGCTCCCCTCCTGTGGCCGAGCCCTGCTGTGCACTGACAGGCAGCCCAGGGCCCCCCACTCTACCTCCTTGTCCACGGCCGGGGCTGCGGGACTCCGGCCCCCCACCCCCCAGTCCTGTCTCAGGTAAGCTCCTCCCATCGCTCTCCTCCCGGGCCCCACGCCCGGCCCACGCCAGCACGGCACGCACACCAGGCTTCTCCCCTTCCCTGGCCGGCCTCCCACGAGCCTGGTCTGCCAGCCCACATGCCAGGGCCAAGGGGTGGGGCTTGGCACAGCTGAGGTTTTGGGGTTGGAACGAACTGACCAAGGCAGTGGTGGCGACTTCGGTGGGCCCCCCTCCTGGGGCCGTCCTCGATCGAGCCAGGGAGGCTTCCTAGAAGCAACGCTCCTCCCTGGCGAGGAGGGGAGGGGAGGCGCAGGGGGGGCCCACAAAAAGCCTGTGCAAGGGATCGGAGAGCTCAAGGGCTTGGCCTTTAGCCCAGCCTCCTCCAGCCCCGCTGCCTGGCTGCAGGGAGGCCAGGCCCCTTGTGCAGAGCCTCAGGCCACCAGGAAAGGAAACAAATTCACACACCTGAGCCCAGATACAGCTGTTTCCCGACGGCCCAGGGGCAGGAATTAACACCCACCCTGGGGGGGGGGGGGGGGGCAAGCTTCAGGAGGGAGTGCCCTATGGGCAGGGGTTGGTGGCCACCAAGGGCCCAGTTAGTCCACAGTTGCCTCAGACCATGCTGAGCCAGGCAGAAGCGGCAGTGGCCACGAGGGAAATCCCAGGGGTGGGACCTGGCCCGTTGGGGGTCTGCGTTGAGACCACTGCAGGGACAGGCGCACTTGAAGGTGCCACACCTCAGCTGGGGGGCGGGGAGGGGGTGCGGCAGGACCTCCTAGACCTTCTCCTGGACACCTGCCTCCCGCGTCGGGGCCTGCGGAGGCCCGACACCTGTCTGCAATGCCCTTGGGCCCGAGCCAGGAAGTAAGAAATGCTATGAAGACGTGGAGAAGCTGAAGCCCGAAGCATTCCTGGGGTGCTGGTGCCTCAAAAAACTAAACATGGTTATCACACGACCCAGCAAGTGCACTTTCTCTCACACACACACACACACACACACACACACACACACAGAACTGAAAGCAGGGCCGCACCGTGTGCGCTGTTCACAGCTGCACATTCACAACAGCGAGGGGCAGCCAGCCGGGTGTCCATCCAAGAACGCAAGGAGCCAAGTCCTGAGGCATTACGTGAGCCTTGAAGCCACCAGGCTCAGTGAAACAAGCCAGTCACACAACGCAAGCGCTGCCTGCCTCCACCCGCAGGCAGCGCCAAGGAGGGGCCGGGAGGAGGGGACTTAGTGTTTGAGAAGATGGGGTTTCGCGCCCCAACAATGTGCATGCACTGAATGCCACTGACCTGTGCGCTACAAACGGTCACACGACGTTTGTGTTTATGTGTGACCACACTTTTTAGAAAAAGGCTCTTCTCCCCGGAGCGCTGCGGGCAGACCTGGCTCGCGGCGTGCGCTCAGGGAAGAAGTCCTTCTTGGGCACAGCCACCCCGACACACCCGCGCGGCAGGGCGGCGTGGAGCCTGGGCTGACCTGCCCCACACGCGTGCTCTGGGATGATGGGACCAGAGGAGGCCCTGGGCGGGGCAGGAAGGCACTCAGACATGGCCCAGGACTCAGGGGTGACCTGCAGGAGCCCCATTTGTTCTTTTGGACAGAGCAGGGCTTCGCAGCAGTCCCCTCCGGGCCCCCCTGCACCACGCCTCACCCCACCTGGATTTGGTGAGCCCATGGAGTCCTCACACCCCCGACAGCCCACGGTCACCAGTGGAGACAGCCTGGGCCTCAGCCTGCCCTTCCCGCTGCTCTCAACAAACTTCAGGAAGTGAGGTCAAACTGTGAGCCGGACCTAGTGATGGGAATGACTGCCGCCCTTGGGCTCCACGAGTCTCAGACTTATGACAGGAGGGCGGGCGGGACAGACAGGACCCGCACCTCAGGTGAGAGGAGAGACCAACACCAGCCCCACTGAACAGGTGAGAAACAGGCCCACAGGTCATATGGATACATAGACAGAGTTAATCCTCACCTAAGGACATTTTCCCCACTGGGTTTTAGAGGGAGGGGGAGAGAGGGGGAAATATCAATGTGAGAAAGAGAAAGACAGTGATGGGCTGCCTCCCGCACGAGGCCTATCAGGCAGGGACTGAGCCTGCAGCCCAGGGACCTGCCCTTGACCAGGAATCCAACCTGTGATCCGTCGGTTCGGGGCCGACGCTACCACTTGGCACCACTGCCAGGGCAGCAGGGCTCCTATGTGCCCAAGTCACACCGGTGAGGCGTGCACAGGACCCGCAGGGGAGCCAGGATGGCCCCAGCTGCTGGCGGGGCAGAGGCCGACAAGCAGGCTGTGCAGAAACTCACGGCCTCACCCTCGCGGTCCTGCACTCGCTGCCACCTGCAGGGGATGGGGGTGGAGGAAGGTCTGCAGCAGCAGAAACACCAGCCCTTCCTACCCTCACCAGGCCCTGCCTACCCTCGCCCAACACCCAGCCTGGTCTCTGCCTGTGCGGGCTGGGCCAGTCTGCCAACATCACCAGGCAAAGGGCTGCCTTCCTCCATACCTTCTGCAAAATTTCACACACACACACACTCTGACCCAAGGTCCCCACAGCCGGCATCACAGCATGGGCTGAGGGCAGGACTGGTACAGGCCAAGTGGCATCGAGTCTCCTGGGCCGGGAGGCAGGGGCCCCGTTACTGAACAGCCTTGACGGTTCTTCAAGCTGCTCAACTCCAAGTGCAGCTGGGTGTACACCACGCCCACAGCCCGCCCGCCCGCCCGCCCGCCCGCCCGCACTGGTGGGTAGACAGGAGGGGGACACAGGACAGCTGCGCTGGACAAAGGGCCATCACCCCGTCAGCCTCCTGTAGTGCCTTTCCCGTCAGGAGCAGCCACTCCCGGGAGGGGGGGGGTGCCCACAGGGTGCCTGGCACCTTAGGCCTGAGGAGGCTCCTGTTGGTGTAATTGTGGGCAACAACCTTTGGTTGACAGTGTGTCTACCTGGGGGGCGTCTGTGGGGTGGTGAGTGTGTCTACCTGGGCGTGTGTCTACCTGGGGGGCGTCTGTGGGGTGGTGTGTGTGTCTACCTGGGGGGGTGT
>NW_005871481.1:675544-679626 GCF_000147115.1 Myotis lucifugus
TGCTCATCTCACGAGCGCACACACTTGTGCGTCGAGAGGAGGGCGCAACCTGCCTGCCGCCCGGGGCAAAAGCACTATTGGGTAGTCATAAGGGTGTCACACCTTATCTGTTAGGAACAAAGGCTCCCCGGGGGGTCAGCGTCCTGTGATGCTTTCTCAGTCAGGAGCAGCCTCTACCGGCAGGGG
Organism: Myotis lucifugus; assembly: GCF_000147115.1. Classification (NCBI taxonomy): domain Eukaryota; kingdom Metazoa; phylum Chordata; class Mammalia; order Chiroptera; family Vespertilionidae; genus Myotis; species Myotis lucifugus. Next base: position 675,731 of record NW_005871481.1, read on the forward strand.
GGGTGTGTCCACACGACACCTTGCACCTTACACCTGAGGAGGCTCGGGGGGGTTTTGTGGGGGGCAACTATTTTTGCTTGGGGGGGTGTCTACCTGGGGGGCGTCTGTGGGGTGGTGTGTGTGTCTACCTGGGGGTGTGTGTCTACCTGGGGGGGTGTCTGTGGGGTGTGTCAGGGGGGTGCCATGCTCGTGGGGGTGGTCTCAGCTGCTGAGCCGCTCCTGTGGCAGGCTTTCGTCCTCAAGACCTTTCCCTCCATGGGAAAGGGGCCTCCAGACCCCACCATCTGTCAGTGGCCCATTTGTAACCCATCTCTTCGGGGGGCACGTGTGCACAAGCCTCGGAGCCCCACAATAGCCCAGGCATCGCCAGGCCCTGTGAGGCATCCCGAGGACACGCCCACCGCAGAGCTAGCTCTGCCCCGAGCAGCACCGCCTGTTGGAGACCCACCTCCAGGCCTGGGTGTGCTGAGGGTAGAGGTGACGCAGACACAGGGAGCGCCCCACAACCCATAAGGCCTGCCAGGAGTGCGGGCGATTCACTGTCCTCGCCATTAGCCAGGCCCCTTCTCCTGGAAGGCAGGAGGAGGGAGCCCGAGGTCCCTGACCCACACAGCCTCCCACAGAGCCCAGCATCAGCGCCCCCACCTCTGTGTGGATGGGGACACGAGGGGCCACAGGCAGACGCCAGCCACCCCCCGCCTCCCCCGCTCCAATTCTGCAGCAACAGAAACTCTTCCTTGAAGACACATTCTCTCATGACCTGGCTGGCCCTGAGGGCAGGGCCAGGGGCAGCCCTGCATGGGGTGCAAACTTGCTTGGCGCCTAAAGGGGGATAGTGGGGAGGAACTTCAAACAGGAGGGCACGCCCCAAAGTGCCGGCCACTTGTAAGGAGGAAAGGCCGCTCACCACTGGGGCCTCTGCAGCCTGGCCAGCCGTGCAGCCCACAGCCCCGCCTCAGGAGGACGAAGCCCACTCCCGGCCCAAGATCACTGCTCCGGGATGTCTCTGCTTCGTGGTGACAGGGAGCACAGAACACAAACTGGACACAGACCCGGGCCACATGGCCAGCCCAGGAGAGGCTGTGACCACGCCCCCAGCAGCAGTGGCCTGTTCCCGCTGTCCAGGTGCGCACAGCTGTGTGGGTGGGAGGGGCTGGGAGCCATGGAGCCCCAAGGGGGCAATCCACACAGGATAGAGGCGGAGGTGCTTGTCCCAATCTTGGGGACGTTGTGTGCAAGTTTGAGGCCTGTGGCTCTACCCACCAGAGCGTGGGGCCGGCAACTGTGGAAACCATGGCTGAGCTCAGCCTCAGGGTTGGCCTGTTCCTCCACCAGCCACATGGATGGAGCCGCGAGCAGCTGGAGACAGCATGCTGCCCTGGGCCCCTGCCGGGACCACGAAGAGGGCAGCTTCCGTGGTGCCCACCAGGTCCACTCCACGAATACTCAAGTCCCATAGAAACATTCCCACCTGAGCCGCCAGCCTGCCCCTCAGGAACCTGCAGCCCCTGGAAACCGGCTGGGCCCAGCCCGCCTGACCCCTCACGCGCAGTGGCCACCGTGAGAAGGCTTTCAGCCGCCTCAGAGGGGCAGCGAGGGAGGTGCCGGGCCCAGGCCAGGATTCCCTCTGTTCCTGAGCTACCACGGGTGCTACTGTTATGGGAAGAACTTAAGGCAAATATTTAAAACTAGTGGCCCGGTGCACGAATTTGTGCACATTGAAAGGAAATTAATTAGAAGAAATATTTTAATATTGCTATTCGCCCTTTCTCTATAATCGAAGTATCAACCAAATTCACAATCGACAATGACAGATGGAAACACACGCCTGTGATTGGCGCCAGCGAGAGCTTTATATGTATCGTGCATGCGCGAGTCAACTTAGCCTTTCATATATGTAGAATGAACTTGCTTAATTAGACCTGCTTTCTGATTTAGCTAAACTTTTTCCAGCCCAGTGAAGCACCCCAAATTCTCTTTCAGGTAATTGTCAGCAACACAGCAGTAAATATCAACACGAAGCAGATTATTATTGTAGATCACACAGGAAGAACAAAGGGTAAAATATTTAACTGCAGCCGTGTTTGACTATATTCTGCACAGTGAGAAAACCTGAAGTCATTTTCAAGGTCCACCATTTCTTACTTCTTTTCAGTCGGGTCAAGTTTCTAAGCTTTCTACATCTCTGTTTTCCGGCTAATGAAAAGAAAATAGGATTCCCCCGAGTCTCCTATCTACCTACTCCAGGACTTCTGTGAGGGTCAAATGAGATGAGGCACGGGAAAACGCTTCACAGACATTTGGTTACCGTGTAAAATGTTCCCACCTGGCTATAAAGCAAGTCGTGTTCCTGGGCTGAAGAAACTGCAAGGGGGCTAGTCGCTAGAGCAGGGGTGGGCAAACTTTTTGACTCGAGGGCCACAATGGGTTCTTAAACTGGACCGGAGGGCCGGAACAAAAGCATGGATGGAGTGTTTGTGTGAACTAATATAAATTCAAAGTAAACATCATTACATAAAAGGGTATGGTCTTTTTTTTTTTTAGTTTTATTCATTTCAAACAGGCCGGATCCGGCCCGCGGGCCGTAGTTTGCCCACGGCTGCGCTAGAGAGAAGCCGGTGTTGCTACGTGACGTCATTACCTGGACTGTCAGACACTTAGCATATTAGCCTTTTATATATATAGATAGTGCTCAGGTCTAGTCCTGAATGTCCATGGCTCTGAGCACCCCGTCTGGCCCCCGGGGAGACTGGCTGGCTCTGGGCAACACAGACTGGGCTCAGGATGCGGCCGTTGTGCTGCTCCCTGGGGCGGGAGGCCTGGGAGCGCTGCCTCCACTGAGGCCTGGTTCCAGGAAGATAGCTGCCAAGCGGCCCCGCCAGGTGGGCAGCGCAGCCAGGGCTGCAGACCTCCCTGAGGCAGGAGAGTGTGGGGCGTGCCTGTGCCCAGACCCATGTGGGCCAGGGCTGAGTGGCCGCTGGAGGCCAGAGCAAGGTGTGCGCGAAGGGACTCTGACCTACATCCCTTGAAGAAAACCAGCGCCTGGCCTGGCAGATGGACAGCAGAAATGCCACCAGAGGGTATCGGGGCCTCCTATTGCTCCCATAAACTCAGTGGGGCCACCAGCATAACCCAAAGGAGGTGCCAAGACCCCCCGGGCTTCCCCACCCTGGGCTGCCCCTCAGACACAGCGGGGAGCCCTGGTGGGGGTGGGGCTGGGCCTATGTCAGTGTCCCTCTCAAGACTGCATGGAGTGAGGGCTCAGTGAAACCTGTTAAATTAAAGACGTGAAAGGGTCTGTGACAGAACCAGGCTGGGGTTCCTGTGCTACCTCAACAGCCACAGCCATGGAAGGGCCCCCAGGGTGAGGCTCCTATGCCAGCTGCCTGGCCACAGCTCAAAGCTGGGGGCTGGGGGAGGCCGGTGACCAGTGCCCACATGCAGCGCAGGGCCAGCACCCCCAGGCACACCTGAAGGAGCATTCCTCCGGCAATGACCTGGGACAGCTCTTGGGAGGGGCAGGAGCGTCACCCACCCTGCCCCCAGCCGGGGTGCTCTGAGACCTGCGCTACCACCCCACTGGCAGCACTGGCACTATCGCCACCCCCAGGCTGGGTATCACCTCAGGCCACCCCTGGCCTGGCCAGCAGAGGGACAGTAACCAGACGTAGGGCTCAGGCTGGGGGTGCAGGATGGGCAAGAGGGGCTGGAAGGGCCGCTCAGCCTTGCTGTACCAAGCAAGGACCACCTCCCCAGCCGGGGTGCCTTGGTCCACAGGGGCCCCTGCCAACTCAAAGCTGTTCTGTGGCCCAGAAGGACCTCCGGGAAAGTGCTGGCACCGGGCGGCCCCGCCGCAGACAGGTGAGGGTGGCCCTCCTCGCAGACAGGTGAGGGTG
>NW_005871481.1:681496-692254 GCF_000147115.1 Myotis lucifugus
GGGAGGGTGAGTTGCTGGGCACTGGGCGGTTGCCTCCAGGCCCCTGTACCATTTGAGCTCCTGGGAAAGCTCGTCATTAAAGCTGCCCTGCTGGCCTCCACAGGCAGGAATGACCACTGCCTGGCTCCCTCCTCACTGGACCTGCCTGCTCCCTGCCCCTGGAGAGGTAACAGGGACCTGGGACACAGGCCTGGGGCATCCTGCTCTGCTATATGTGCCCTTGGGCGACAAGTCACTGAGGCTCTGAGCCTGTTTCCTCATCTGTCCTGTGGGGGCCCCAAATGGCGAGTCAAGAACAAGGAAGGCCTGGCACTTGGTGGTGGGGGAGTCTTTCCAGCTACTGGGCTCCGACTGTGCCCTTGGCAAGGGGCCTGCCCCACCCCAGCCCAGTGGGCACTCGGAAACAGCACCACAGCCTGACAGCTCCTCCCACAGGCCAGCTGCCTCCTACAGCTGCAGTTTCCTTGATGAGAACGCAGCCCAGGACTCCAGAGAAAAGGCCATACTACACCCCAAACCTGGCCCCAGCTCAGGATGGCACCCCACGAGCCCCTTGCGGTGGTGACGTCACTGCAGAGCCTCAGTGCCAGCCCGTCTTCATCCCGGGGCGAGGGCACTGATGCCTCAGAAGCACTGACACGCGAGCTTGTGGAGCTCAGGACTCAGGGGCGATGCTCATCCCCACCCGCAGGCTCGAACGAACTCTGCCCATGCGGGTCCCCGGGGCCCGGACGCCGCCTGGGCCAGTGGGGCTGGGCGAGGTGCACCCAAGGCTGCTGGGATGGTAAGGGAGCCCTGCCCTCGTGCTTCTCTTCAGTGGGGGCAGGGAGCTCTGCCCACAGGGCAGCCCGGGTCTGGCTGTGGAGATGGGGTTCGGGCTGGGCCCCGGCTGGGAGCACAGGGACTCCTGCAGGCCTCACCCGAGGAAAGCCCACCCAGATTTCCATCGAGAGAGGAGAGGCCCCCTGACTTCAGAGCAGTGGACTGGTTTTGGCTACGGGAGCCTCTGGTTTTGGCTACAGGACCCTTTCTTCCAACCAACCTCACAGGGACCCACCGCCAGGGCTGATGGGTGTCAGACGCCAGGCAGGAAGTCTCCCACTCGCCCAGCCTCTGGGCTCGGCTTCAGCAGCAGGCCCCGGGGACATCCATCTGTCTCCCAGTCAGCTTTCCAGGCCTCTGGCTGAGCCCCACTATAAGGGGTTCCCAGAAAGGTCAGAGGTCAGCAGGGCCACTCCCCTCCAGCACTGCACGTGCACTCTGGTGCCAGTGGCGGAGGCAGGGGTGTGCCGCCCCTCCCTATGGTGCGAACGCTGGAAGGGCAGATGGGGGTGTCGTCGCCGTAGAACTTTGCACCAGAACACGTCAGGGGACACACCAACCCTCTGGGCCCAGAGACACTAACAGCAGCCAGTTAACCAAACAGGACGCCTGCCTCACCCAGTCATGGGAACAATGCGCCAAGACCATGGCTACTGGCCTGGCAAAATGGCAACGTCTGACGGTCCAAATGTTGGGGGAGCTCGGGCACGGCAGGGGGGGCGGTTTGGAGGAGCCAGGCTGGAGAGCGCTGGATGCCTCGAGCAGAGCTGAGCTGAGGACGGACCGCCCTCTGCTGGGGAGGAGCAGGCTGGCCAGTCGCCGGGCCTGTGAAAGCCTCTGCTGGCAGGACAAAGCACAGGGGAAAAGAGACGTCCAGACAAACTCGGTGCTAAACCAGCAGTCAATGAATTAAATATGCACGTCGTGGGCCAACGTGGGTAAATCTCAACGACAAGGCTGAGTGGGGAAAGCAAGGTACAGAGGGTCAAGTACCATCTGATGCAGGTTCTAATCTAGAAGGTTCTAAACTGCTGTGCTGTTTCAGGGGGTACAGTGCCTGCAGTGGTATGTAAGCACACAGCGCACTGGGGGTGCGGGAGGTCTCAGCGGGTGGAAGCACTGGGACTGAGACCGCGGCAGCATCAGGCCGTCACGTGGTGGGTGCGTGGCCACAGCCCAGGGCGAAGGCAGCCGGATAGGGAAGGAGGAACCGCAGGTCCTAGGTCTCTGCAAGGCCCGGGCCCAGCCAGTCACCCACCCTGTCCTCTCCCCTCGCCGGTAGGGTCTCACAAATTCTCAGAGACAGGTGGGCACGCTGCTGCTGCTCCGGCCAGACGCCTGGCCGACCTGCGCATTCAGAGACCACGCTGACAGCCCGTTCATCTGGGCTGCCCACCAGCTGTCGGGGTTTCTGGAGATCTGGGGAGCAAACATGGCAAAGGGGTGAGCAGGAGACCCCACAGCGGAAGCACAGCACGGCCCAGGCCGCCACGTGGAGGCCAGTGATGCTGGACGCCAGCTGCTGGGTGGGAGCCGCGGGCCTCGCACCGACGACCCCGAGGGGGGTCAGGAGCCCGTGCCTTGTGCTCTCAGAGGGAACTGCAGCCTCTTGTCAAACAGTCCTCACGCCAGGCACAATCCCCTGCACCTCCTGTGAGCAGGCACTAACAGTACGCCCGTCCTACAGAGGGGAAACCGAGGCACATATGTCACAGAGCTTGCGAGTGGCAGAGCTGGGACCCCACCCCCATCCTCCATGGTCATGGGCTTCTGGCTCTGAGGAAGGGCCTTGCTCTCCCACCTGCTGGGGCTGTTTGCTCCCAGTGGCTTCCTGGCTGCCAGGCCGCCCTGGACCACCAGTCCTTACTCAGGTGGAGGCGGACAGAAGTTCCAGGAGCTGACCGCGTGCACACCAAGTCCTCCCACAGCCGCTACATGTGCCCCGGGACAGGCTGAGCAGAGCCACCTGAGCGTTGCCCACCTCACACCGAGGCCTCCGTGCTCAGGGCTGGGCCAGGGCTGCAGGACGGCTCCGACTCAAGAGCTGAGGTTCAAATGTCAGCCCTGGGGCATGAGGCCCCTTGCAGGGGTGCTGGTCTGACCCCCTCCAATCTACAAGCTTATAAACAGTTAACTCCAGAGTTTTAATCTCTCTAGTTATCGTCATGCCAGACAATTACGGATTTGCTGGTCCCTGCGTTGGGCTGATGCGTGTTCCCCATACAAACAAACTGGGGCGGCTGCACCTGCTCAGACATCAGAGCCCCCACCTCTTCTCAGGGCGCCCCCCCCCCAGCCTCCTGAAGGGTGTGGGAAGCCCCAGAGGACCCACCACACAGGCGAGGCTCCGGGCTCCACTCCTGGCAGCAGGCCTGTGAGCTGCCAACTGCAGAATAAGACATGGACAGGCATGGGGCTGGAGAGGCCACGAGGCCACAAGTGCCTCAGGCAAACGAGAAGCTGTACATCCCCTGCAGAGATGGGGCCTGGGCTCAGAGAGATGGTTTCCATGTGCTGCCCATGGACCTCGGACTCCAGCACAGGGGAGAGGCCGCCCAGGGCTCCCCTCTCCTCCTTTGGTGCCCGGCTGGGCCGGCTGGGGCCCAGAGTGGCTGCCTGGGCTGCCCAGATGGAACTCTGGGGCCGCATCCCATGTACGCCGCCCCCTTGGTGCCTCAGAGCCCGTCTATACCGAGAGGGCGCAGGCCCTGCAGTGGTTTTGTGAAACTCAGGGCACGTCTGTCCCCACAGCAGCCCTTGGTGAGCTGGGGCCCCAGACCCAGGGTGCTTGGCTGAGTGAACACCGCCCCCCCTCCACAGTGGGAGGTTGAGGGGAGGGGGTTTGAAACAGCTCCCCCAGGCCACCCACGGGCCGGGGAAGGCCACACACCCTCACACTGGGCAGGCGCAGCTGGCGGCCATGGAAAGGCTGCCATCAAGGAAACAGGCCCCAGGCCCCAGCGAGGCTGGCAGGGTGTGTGGGCTCCACAGCTGGTGGCGTCCTTGCGGCTGCCCCTGGTGTCAGCTAACGGCGGTCAGAGCCAGTACTCTAACTGGCCTGCGGATATGTGCACCCCACACTGTTCCCAAAGACCGGGCCCTGTAAGCTGGGGTCTGGGACCATGTCACACCAGAAGGGGACAATGTCAGGCCACCAGTCCCACAGCCAGACAGGCCTGCGTTCGGGGCCTCTGCCTGCCCCTCTGGGAGAGCCCTTCTCTACTCACTGCCCCACCCCACTGCCTCTTAGGCCCTGCCTGTCCCTGCAAGTGGCTGTGTGTGTCAGAGGGTGTGTCTAGAAACCTAACTGGTTCCAGAGCACCACTTCCTGTGTACTCCTATTCATCCTGCAAAACCCTCAGATGCTCCAGGGCACATCTCCTGCCATCACCACTCACTTGCTGGCCTACTTTTGTGGCTGGGGCAGCATCTCATCCCCTGTGGCCCCAGCCAAGCTTGGTACCTTTTTCCTGAATAACATCCCCCATGACCCCCAGACCCCAAGAAAAAAACACACAGACAGCAAAAACTTCACAGGAAGAAAGAGCCAACTGAGTTCTGGAAGAGACAAGAACAAGAGTCTTGAAAGAGAAAAACCTTCTTACAAACATGTCTTCTCACCTGTGAGTGCTGGCAGTGAGGCCGAGGCACCGCCTGGAGGAGCCGCGTGCAGTGAGAGGCTGCGTGCGGTTTTGTCATGTGAGGAGAAATGCTCAGAAAATGTCAGGAGAGAGCCCAGCCCCTCACGCCTTCGTGTGCTCTCCAGGTGAGTCACGTCCTGGCCTGAATGACACAACTTCCCACGCCCCGTCCACGGGAGAGGCACCGCCTTGCTGCCCAAAGGCCTTGCTTGGGCACCGCACAGTCTAAGCTGCCGCCAGCGGGCCTCACAGGTGCGGCCAGAGCCGAGGGTGTGGCCCGATCAGGGTCCAGCGAGGCTGCAGATGGTTCCCATAAACTGAACCCTCCTCCGGAGACTTCCCAGGTCTGCCCAGGCGGGAGCCACGTGCTGGGCCTGGCTGGTTGGCCCCAGGGCTGGCTACTGTTCTCACCCACCAGTAGCCTCCCAGCTGCAGCTGAACGCTGGCCGGGCACACAGGCTTGGGACAGACAGACACCCGGCCAGCTGTGGGCTCGCCAGGCCGGGGACTCTGCAAGTTCCCCGACTTTCCTGGGCCCTGCCTGGCTTTCTTGTGGAAAATGGGGCCAACATCACACGCCTGCCTTGTGGTGCCGGGGCCAAATGAAAAATGTCTCCATTTCCTAATAGAACTGCAGTTCTCAACCTGACAGCCCTTCATGTGGATACATCCCACAACAAAAAGCCTCTCCCAGGCCACAAACCCAGGAGAGAAGTCGACTTCACTCCTAAACCTGGTTTATTCCTAAACCTGGAGTCCTTAGCATCTCAGGAAATGATGAATATGTTTGTGTTTATTTTTGCTTTTGTTGCTGGTGCAATGGACAATCAGCGCAATTTTAAAACATAAAGAGGCCATCAAGAGTGCTCATGCTGCCCTAGCTGGTGTGGCTTAGTGGATAGACCCTACAGACTGAAGGGTCCCGAGTTTGATTCCGGTCAAGGGCACATGCCCAGGTTGTGGGCTTGATCCCCAATAGGAGGCATGCAGGAGGCAGCCAATCAACAATTCTCTCTCATCACTGATGTTTCTCTCTCTCCCTCTCCCTTCCTCTCTGAAATCAATAAAAATATATTTTTTAAAAAAAGAGTGCTCATGTGGCTAAGGATGTGAAAGTGCTCAAAACAAAGCTCACAGGCAAATGGAAGAGGTAGGAAAACTTGTTGATTTGGATAAAGGAATAGCAGTTAGCCAGTGACTGCATTTGGGAGGTAGAGATATGTGGACAAGCTAAGATGCTGCACCTCTGGACTGAGAGCTGAAAGGGATCCGTTTAAGGCTAGTAGGGGGTGGTTCCATAAATTTATAGATTAAACGGCACATTAGACATGTACTGTATATGAGAAAGGGTAAAACAGGGAATCATTTGAGGGTCTGGAATGGATTAATTCAATTTACATTTCTTCTAATGGGAAAAAAGATTCGGTTTTCAAACAAATCTCTCCTTTGAACCGCCTTCTGGAATGATTTAAGTTTGAGCAGCGAGGTTCCTCTGCACCTACCGAGTGTGAGGGAGCCAGAGCCAGCCTCCCATGCACTCTTCAGTCCCACAGGGGTGCTGCCAAGACAGGCACCCAACCACCAGAGGCAACACACAGGCACAGACTTGCTGAAGAGCCTCTAGCCATCCCGACCATCCCCTCAGAGGTTCCACTCCCAGGAACTGAAAAGGAAACCGGAGCTATGGAGCCATGCGGAATATTCACACCGGCGCTCACTGCAGCCGCGGGGGAGCATGGCGGAGGACGCACGCGGGGCCAGCGGGCCTGCAGCCCTGCACGGTTATGCTCAATGACACGGAGCATTCACAGAGAAGTCCTATTACGGTTTCAATGGTAGAAAACGGGGATGTGTGGAGAAGAGGAGGCTTTTCTTTTACACCTTACTCCCAATGATCTCCACCAGCCTCCCTTTACGACAGAGGAGGAGGGATGTGAAAGGAAGACGCAGGGCCCTCCAGGACAACAAACGCCCTCACCAACCGCCTACCTCTCCCCAGTGTAGCCGCCACGCTTCTCAGGCCTTCCGCCAAGAAAGAAACTCCTGCTGGCTCCCCCGGTCCGGGCCAGGGCTGGGAGCTGGGCCCACAGGACAGGCTGAGCCAGGGGTGGACAAGACCAGACCAGAGCCAGGCCACACACCCGCGTCCGGCACTCTGCACGGCCCCCGGCTTCACAGCGGATTGCCGCTGAGGACACAAGTCCTGGTCCCCGGCGCTTTAGGACACATGAGGTCTAGCGCCTGACTTCACAAGCCAGAGCCCATTGAAAAGAACCGTCCACAAACTGTTTGAAAGGTTGCTTCAAAAGGAAGTTCTCATGCATCTGCTGAAAAACATGTTTTTTCCCTTTTCTTAAAAAATGAAAACGTAATTCTGAACATTTTGACCTCAGGTTCTTTTTGTCTCAACCCAAGTCCTCTCTCGGTGCTTCAGGCCACTGTGACACCCAACCAGGTCCCTCAGGCGGGGCCCTGTTCACCGTCCAGCCCTGTGCGTCAGGTGACGCCTCCCTGCTGCAGGCAAAGGCGGGCTTGGTCCCCTTGAGCACAGAGAAGTGACCGGGGAGGCAAGGCGGGAGCTGCTGTGTTTCTCTGGGGCTGGCACTGCACGCAAGGCCAAACCCGACTTGTCTGGGTGAAGCCTGCGGAGCACAGCTCCCAGAGAGGCTGTGGGTCCTGATGGAGAGAATTCTTGTTGGTGCCAACGTTCTGTGGACATGACAGGATGCAGAGCACCACCGAGTGCTGCCAGGGCGGGCTTCCTGGCGCGCGAGGAGCAGAGCTGGGCTGCGGGAGAGGGGTAGCCTGCCGAACAGTGGGAAGAGATGAGGGCAAGCCGGGCGGAGGGCAGCACAGGCCTATTTCTGGAACCAGAGGACCTCAGGATGGTGGAGGGAGGGCGTGGGACCGGAGATGAGGCACAGAGCCGAGGGCACACTCTACTGACTGGGCGCGGTGCCTCCTGCAAGGACGCAGTCTCCGCAGGCAGCACCGCAGCCGGGGACACTCCAGGGGCCAAGCCAGGGTCCCATGAAGGTGGCCCAGAAGCCACATTCAGGTCCCAATGAAGCCTACGTGACTCCAGGGCCACCCAGGCAAGACCTGGCATTGGCTCCTGTCCCATCAGGCAGACGGAAGGAGGAAGGCCCTGAGAGCACCACCCGAGCCCACAAGGTGACACAGGAGTACGGGGTGCGGAGACACTCACCAAAGCAGCTCCTGGCAACAGTCAGCCACCTGCCTGCTGCTCAGGAGCAGCCGCACCTCTCCAAGGCCAGTCCTGCCCTTACAAGCCCTCCCGGCTGATGCCAGCAAGTGCAGCAGCTCCCCCTCCCTTCCCCCCTACGGACACAGGACACACGGGGACCCGCCAAGGCCTCACTCACACACCTGTTACTCTCTTCTAGGTCAGGGAGCACATCCCAGGGAGGCGGGACACCTGCCATCTCTATGCGTCTCCTCAGCACAGGCCTCAGAACGCCCGGCCTGACCCAGGAGATTAGGGCGAGGAGCACCTCATTTCCTGCACAAGGCCCACCTCCCCTAGGCCGAGACCTGGCCTCAGGAGCTGGGAGAGGCTTGGCGGAGAAATTCTCGAAGTGCCCCTCGTGACAGAAAGGCACGGGCCCAGGTCCTGCAGTGTGCCGGCCTGAGAAGGAAAGGGTCCTCACTGGGGCCCAGACCCCCAAGGGCCGTGTCAGGACAGCTCTAGGAGCCAGGGCCACCCCTCCTCAGACCCCAGCTGGGGGCGTGCCACATCCACGGGGAGGGTGGGACCTGGCCCTACTGGAAGGAGGTGAGGGTGACATCCGAGACTCATGAAACCAGGCACCACCAACCCCTGGCTCGCAGGAGGACAGGAGCACGGAGGGCAGGCACGCTCCTTCCTGAGAGGTGCCGGGCCACTGCAACAGGGGAGAGCTGCGGCCCAGCCCAGCCCAGCCCACCAGCAGGGCGGCTCAAGGCGACTTCAGGGCAGGCACACGTACACGCACAAGGACCGGCCCGGCTACTCGGCCTCTCAGGAAGCTCATTAAAAAGCAATCTATCTAGTCTAGTGTCTGGAACAGAAGTGACAGGAGGGAGAGCAAAGGCAAAGCTGTCACCTGCTTGGTGGCACCGACAGCTCCGAGTGGACTACAGAGCAGGGCCTTCAGCACCCCTAGCACCCCCTCCACAGGCTGCTGCCGCTGAGCTCAGCAATTTGGGGGGGGGGGTGCTGGCAGCCCACCCCAGCAACAGGCATCTGGCTGACCAGGCCCGGCATTTGTTTTCCATTGTTGTTACATACCCACCCTGGGTGGGCCCTGGGGGCCTGGTGCGGCACAGGGGTGGGGTGGGGTGGGGTGGGGTGGGGAGCAATCAGCTCCACCTGACCTCCCCCTTCTGTGTGTGAGGAGCCTGATCTGCTCATCAGGACAAATTCCAGAACAAAGAGGCCAGGAACCTTCACCCTGTGACCCCAGGGCTACAGGAAGAACAACTTGGTTGCAAACTAGGGCCAAGGCCATTGGCTGGATTCAGGCCCTAGCCAGCCGGCCAGCCAGCTCTGCACATGCTCCCTAAGGGGCTCTCGGGGTAACTCCCTTTGGCAGACAGGATGGTGTCTGTCCCCATCCCCCTCCTACGGACAGGGACGTGCCTGCCTAGGCCTACCTGGGTTGGGCAGTGCCCAGTTCCAGGGGCCTACAGCCCTGGTGGGCAGAGAGCTGCAAGCCCCCAGGCCAAGCTCAGTCTAGTACTGCGAGGATCAACCACGGGTGTGTGCGTGGGGGAGGCTGGGGGAAGGGTTGGGGGGAAGGCTGGGGGGAATTATGCCAGGAAAGTGCATCTGTGCGGAGCTGGCCAAGTGTGGGCAGAAAGCAAGGCTCAGGGGCCCTGGAGGCAGGTCCATCAGCACCTGCCTACTGGAGACCAGGAATGTTCTCTCTCAGGTTGAGAGGCTTTTTTGTGGGGGAGGGAGCAACACAGCCAAGGGAAAGGGGGGAGATATCCTCGCCCAACTCCCACCAGCTTTAGGGCCCCAATTCCCAACAGCCTGGGAAAGACCCCGGAAAAGGACTGCAGGGTTGAGCAGGGGGAGCAGTGTTCACCCCAGATCCCCGAGACCCGGCCTTCCTGAGTGCCGACAAGCAAGACAACAGCAGCCAGATCCCCACGCGGGCGGCTCGCACAGTCCTGAGGCAACGGGGAGGCAGACCCACAGCAGCAGAGCCTGCACCCCCGGCCTCCCAGCCGCCTTCTGGGGAGAAGGCCTCAGAGCACCCCAAACAGGAGGAAGATTCCCAGCCTGAACCACCCACAACCCAGCACCGTCCTGCGGGTGCCCCCACCTCCACAGGATAGGGGTCCCCAGGAAAGGCGTCTGGCTGCACCTGCCCTGACCAGCTCAGCTCCCCCCAACCTGGCTTTTGTTCCTCTTTCAGGGCAAGCTCACACTTGGTTGGGGCCCAACTCCGAGAACCAGCAGCCGAGGCCACACTCGGCCTTTGTTCCACGGGCGCACACAAGCGGGCAGGGCCTTCCCAGCCCCTGAGGCAGGCTGGGGGCCCACAGGGTAGGGAGAGCACCCTCCATTCCTCCTTGAGCTTTGGGTGGGAGCGCCTCAGGAGAGCGGCGCAGGAAAGCGCACACGCCAGGTGGGAGCACACGCCCAGAATCCACTGTCCTCCCAGGCGGGGGCCCAGGCACTACCCGCCCCGTGGGAGAGGGGGGAGGAGAGCGACTGGGGCAGGAGGGGAGAGCGAGGGGAGACGGCTGTGGCCGGTGGCGCTCGCAGCGGCGGGCGGACCGCGTGGCCGCGGGGGTGGGCTCACCTGGGTGCGCGCAGCGCGGCGGGGTCGCGGCGGTCCAGCACGCCGGGCACGCAGCTGGTGAGCTCGGTCCAGTCGGCGTGCAGCCCGCAGCTCCAGCCGGTGGAGAAGCGGGAGAAGAGCCAGGTCTCGCGGCGGTTGGGCCGGTAGCAGGTGCACTTCTTCTGGCCGGGCCGGCAGTCGCAGGGCACCTCGAGGCGCACGTTCTGCACGAGGTGGCGGCCGAAGGTGGTGCCGCCCGTCTTCTGGATGTGCAGGAAGACGATCACGTCGTCGCCATTCATGTCGAAGCGCAGCGAGCGCTCCAGCTCGCGCGTCGGGGAAGTAGTATTTCCGCTCGTAGTGCGGGTCGGTCGTGGGGAAAAAGGTCAAGGTTGTCGGGAGGTGTCTGTCCCTTGTGGCGGTCCCTTTCTTTTTTTTTTGTACTGGAGGTGTGTGGGGATGAAGATGCTGAAATTTATCACAGGTACTAATCATTATGT
>NW_005871481.1:692977-717294 GCF_000147115.1 Myotis lucifugus
TCGCGCAGGGAGGGCGGGGGGAGGGGGCGCCCTGGCGGGACCGGGCGCGCTGGGACCGCCCCGCCCGCCCCTCGTGGGGAGACCTGCAGTGTCTGCGAGGCCTTTCGGCCGCTCCACGCAGTTCCTCCGTGGTGTGCGTCTGTCCTCCATGATTATAACCCTAATGAAAAAGTTGTAAAAAGTTGAGCCAATATTTACAAATTGCGAGAGTCCACAGAAGCCCCGCTGGGCCTGTGCAGGGCTCCGCAGGTGCTTGCCCGGAGGAGGGCTGGCGGGCGGGCCCCTGCGTGGCCCCCGCGGGTCAGCAGCGATGGGCCTAGTCAGTGTTTTGACTCCAGCCAGAGTGGCCTCTGGGAGGGAGTCCAGCTGCCAGGCCTGGGTGCCAATGCTCACCGCCCCCTGCCAGGGGTCCTTGGTTTCCTTCTGTTGGGGTCCCTGAAAGCATGGGAGGAGGGTTTGAAAGGGTTTATTGTGTCAATTATACCTCAGTGACACTGTTAAAATATATTAAATCGCACCACAAACTCCTAGAAGCAAACCCAGAGAACTGGAACAAGCACCCTGACACCCCAAAACCCATTAAGACGGAGCATTTGATTGAACAGCCGCTGGGGTCAGAGGGTGCAGTGTCCTGAACACAATGAGAATGCCTTAGAGCTGGGGGGTGGGGGGTGCACAGGCGGCTGGCACCGGCTGCCAGGAGATGCCCACCTCCACCTGCAGTCACTTGACCCTCTGGGCTGAGTCCTGGGGAGTCTCCCTTCATGGCCCGGAGGCAGAGCGGGCCTTGGCCAGCCCCCCGCGTCTTTACCTGGATGACAGTTCTCTACCAAATGGTAAGTCAGAGTGGAGGCTGCTCTTCATCCGGAACTACTGTAGATGTGTCCTTCCTGACCACCAGCAAGCCTTCGGAGGATGCTATGGTACCCATTTTGCAGAAAGGGAAACAAGCTCCGCTGGGGTGAAGGCCCTGGTGAAGGTCACATGGCTGGTGGTCTCCCTCAGGCCCAGGAGAGCAGGGTGGACAAACCCCAGCAAAACACTTCCCCGTGGGCACCACTGCCCCAAGCCCTGGTCTGGGCCCAGCAGGGAGCCCACAGATGTCCGCCAGGGCACCACGCTCCTCTCGTGAGAGAGTCAGAGCTGAGATTCTGATCTGGGGTTATCTGGCTCCAGAGCCCGACCCTCACCTCCCCGCACGCCCCCCTCTCCCCATGCAGGGCCGAGGCTGGGGTGGAGGCTGAGAGAGGCTTTAGAGGGGCCAGTCCTCAGCTCCTGACAACCACCTCTGCTGTCAGAGAGGACCGTGGGCCCAGAGGGCTCATGAGGAGGCCGGAGTGCTGCCAACCGTCAGTGCTCCGCCCCTGGCCCCACCTTGTGACAATCTCACTGTCCGATGGGGAGAACGGCCTACACAGGCCCCAGTGGGTGGCTGCCCCGCAGGAGCCCAGCAGCTGGACCCAGATAAGCAGCTCCCCAGGGAGCGGCTAGCCCGACCCCGTGCCTGCGGGAGTGGCTCTCTGGAGTTCTCTTAGGAGGGAGCAAATCTTTCCCACTCGGCGGTGGAATTTTATCCCATTTCCCCTTTTGACCAAGCGCTGCCCAGCACTGTGGCCCAGGCTGCAGGCAACTTCCTCATCTCAAAGTCAAATCAGATGCATCACGAATCCTAACCCAAGTTGCTTCAAGTAGAGGCAGATGGCAGCAGGCGACACCCTGGGTGGGGAGGGAGCTCTCCTCCGGGTCCTCGCCCGTGGAGCCTGTGTCACCCCCGAAAGGCAGGCGGGAACACACATACAGTCCAGGCCGCTGTGATCCGAGTGAGCAGACAAGGGTCCCCTTGGTCCCCGATTGTATGTAAATATAAGGAGGCCTCGCTGCCGGCTGCAGGGCCAGCCTGAGTGCTCTGAGTTCAGGCGAAAGCAACGGCAGCTCTTCTGCTCTGTGACTGTCTGTCTCCTAAATACACACCGGATAAATTCTTTAATGTCTAATCTTTCACCTAATGCCGGAGAAAAAGGAAAGAACTCGGCTAGTGGTAGGAAGGCTTGATCAGATACAAACTAGTCACTGCACTTCTGGGCCAGAAAGGAGGAAAAGCCGCGATAAAATTTCAGGAGATAAAATTTAGGAGTTAAAGGTAATTTGCTTTAAACCTAAAACAGCCTCAGACCCCGGACGCAGACCTTCTCTCCCTCCCCACGTGCTTCCTCCGAGGCCCGAACCCGGAGATCTACCGCGGCCTCCGGCTGTGGCTGCCGGGGAGGGGCCCTCCGGCCTCTCCGGGCCGCCCTGCTGCCCACGCGGGCGCCAGAGGGCTGGTCTGGGGACCGGGGACCGACTTCCCACGGGAGTCGCAGACCCACCCCGGGCGGCCCTGCAGGACCCGGGTGGGGAGCGGGCGGGGCGGGCGGCTCGTGGCCACTCTGGTCTCCGCCAGGAGGCCCGCCTCGCCTGGGTCCCCGCGTTCGCCCCCAGTTCTCCTGCGGCGTTTCCAGGAGAGGCCCCCTCCTCCAGGGCGCCCTCCCCGCTTCCACCCGCCCCACCCGCCGGGGCCTGCAGGGCGGCCCCCGGGGCGGCCGTTCGGTGGGTGGTCGGTCCCAGAGCCCAGAGGCCACCAGGGCGCCTGCCGCCCGCCCCAGACCTAAGGGAGGGGTGCTCAGCTCTCGCGTTCTCGGCCCTGGGCAGAGGGCAGAGGGCAGTGGGCAGAGGGCAGTGGGCAGTGGGCAGAGGGCAGAGGGCAGTGGGCAGAGGGCAGTGGGCAGAGGGCAGAGGGCAGTGGGCACCTGTGGGTGTGGGTGCCTGGCTCCCTGCAAGGCCTCCTCTCAGCTTCATCTCCTTTTTTCTTCCTAGAGAGGGCCCAGCCCAGCTGGGTGGGAGGAGCCACCAGAGAGGGCAGGGGGGCACTTTGGGACTATTCCCAGGCGGCATGGTGACCCTTTTAAGGCTTAAATGGAGTAGACTGAGATGAGTTCCCAGGACTGGGCGCTGCCACTGCCCCGCCCAGCTCCATGGAACTGCTGGCCCAGGGGTGAGGCGTGAAGAAGGGACTGTCCAGGGACCCTGATGCCTTTGCAGAGATGGGGGCGGGTTAACTGCCCTCCTGTTAGCTTCAACTCTTTTTTAATTAATCAAATTTGTAGAGATGACATTGGTTTGCAATGCATACAGGCTTCAAGTGTACAGTTCAATTAAACATCATCTGCACAGTGCGCCATGCACAGACCACTCTCAAGCAAAGTTTCTTTCCATCCCCATTGCCCCCTGGCCCACCTCCACCTGCCCACCCCTTTCCCTCCAGCTATCACACACTGTGTCTGTGTCCCCTGTTATGTGTATATGATTTTCAGCTAATCCCTACACCTTCTTTCATCCAATCCCTCCTCCCCTCTGACAGTCTGTTCCATGTATTCATGCCTCTGGACCTACTTTGTTCATCAGTTAATTTTGTTCATTAGATTCCACATATAAGTGAGATCATGTGATATTTGTCTTTCTCTGACTGGTTTGTTTCACTTAGCATAATACCCCCCAGGTTCCTCCATGCTGTTGCAAACAGCATAGGAACGGTATAAGTTCGTTCTTTTTTTACAGCTGCATAGTATTCCATTGTGTAAATGTACCACCGATTTTTTATCCACTCATCTACTGATGGACACTTGGGCTGTTTCCAGATCTTAGCTATTGTAAAAACGCTGCTATGAACACATGGGTGCATACATTCTTTCTGATTGGTGATTCAGGATTCTTGGCATATATTCCCCGAAGTGGGATGGCTGAATCAAGAGGCAGTTCCATTTTTAATTTTTTGAGGAAACTCCTTACTGTTTTCCATAGTGGCTGCACCAGTCTGCACTCCCACCATCAGTGCAAGAGGGCTCCCTTTCCTCCACTTCCTTCATCGCCAGCACTTGCTGTTTGTTGATTTGTTGATGGTAGCCATTCTGACAGGTGTGAGGTGATCCCTCATTTTAGTTTTAATCTGTACCTCTCTGATCTTTATTATTTCCTTTCTTCTACTTTGGGCTTTTTTTTGTTTGTTTCTCTTTCTAATTCGTTAAGTTGTAATGTTAAATAGTTTATTAGAGCTTTTTCTTGTTTTTGTTTTTTTTTTTGAGGTAGGCCTATAGTGCTATGAACTTCCCTCTCAGGACTGTTTTTGCAGTGCCCCATAGATTTTGGGTTTTTGTATGTTCATTTTCATTTGTTTCCAGGATGTTTTTTTTATTTCTTCCTTGATCTCTTTGGAACCCATTAATTGTGTTTTTTTTAACTTTTTTTTATTTTTTATATATTTTTTTATTGATTTTTTACAGAGAGGAAAGGAGAGAGATAGAGAGTCAGAAACATCGATGAGAGAGAAACATCGATCAGCTGCCTCCTGCACATCTCCTACTGGGGATGTGCCCGCAACCTAGGTACATGCCCTTGACCGGAATCGAACCCGGGACCTTTCAGTCTGCAGGCCGACGCTCTATTCACTGAGCCAAACCGGTTTCGGCCCCATTAATTGTTTAATAACATGCTATTTTGCCTCCATGTGTTTGAATGTTTTTCAGTGTTTTTATTGTAGTTTTCTAATTTCATGCCATTGTGATCCGAAAGATTCTTGAAATAATTTCAATCTTCTTGAACTTGTAGAGACTTAGTTTGTGCCCTAACATGTAATTTATGTTTGAAAATGCCCCAAGTGCACTTGAGAAGAATGTATAGTCTGTAACTTTGGGGTAAAATGTTCTGAAAATGCCAATTAATTCTATCTCATCTAGTGAGTCATTTAGGATTGCTGTTTCCTTGTTAATTTTTTTTTTTCCTAGAAGATCTATCCAGTGATGTCAGTGGGGTGTTAAAGTCCCCTACTGTGATGGTATTGCTGTTGATCTCTCCCTTAAAATCTTCCAGAAGTTTTTTTTATGTATATGGGTGCACATATGTTTACCGGAGTTATATCCTCTTGTATCGATCCTTTAATATTATGGAGTGGCCTTCATTATCACTTGCTATAGTCTTCACTTTGAAGTCTATTTTGTCAGATATGAGTATTGCTACCCCAGCTTTTTTTTTTTCCATTTACATTTGCCTGGAACATTTTTTTCCATCCCTTCTCTTTCAGTCTGTGTGAGTCCTTTGTTCTAAGGTGGGTCTTTTGTAGACAACATATATATGGGTCATTTTTTGTTAATCCATTCAGCTACCCTATGTCTTTTTATTAGAGCATTTAAGCCATTTACCTTTAAGATTATTTTGAAAGATAGCCTTGCTGCATAGAGTAGTCTTGGATTAGTCCCTTGTTTTTAATTACTTTGTATACTTCATGCCATTCCATTCTGGCCTGAAGTCAGCTGACAGTCTAATGGGAGATCCCTTGTAGGTGACTTTCTGTCTCTCTCTTGCAGTCTTTAAGATTCTTTCTTTGTCTTTAATGTTTGCCATTTTAATTATGATGTGTATTGGTGTGGGGTTTTTTTTTGGGGGGGGGGGGTTATTTATTTATTTATTGATTGAAGTTCATTTCCCTCAGAAAGAAGGCTATATTGGCAAATTACCCGTTACTTACTTTATGGAAAAGACAAATCAGTTGTAGCCCTGCCTCCTGCCTCCTACCAGGAGTCTGAGATTCTGATGAAGAAAGAACACTAGGTGGACCACAGTCCCCCAGTGTCTGAGGTGACCAGCAGACACTCAGGTCCCAGAGCACAGTCTACCAAAACGGTCACTGAGCTGCTGGCTTCTCCCCAGGGGGTGAACCCATCACACACAGGCAGGCCAGGCCTGGGCCACTAAGAACCAGGAAGGCACAAGCTGCCCCTCCAGACACACCCGACACCTGGGGCCCTGGGTGAGGCTGCTGGGGTGTGGCAGCTTCAAAATGGGAAAGAGATCTTTGTAGCTCCTGAGAAAAGGCAACAGCAGAGGTCCAGCTGACACACACCCTGCCCAGCCCCGCCCTGCAGGGTCCATGTACTTCTCGAGTGTCCTGGCCATGTGAACAGCAAACACAGTTGGAGCTACTGACAGTGACATGCCGGCTGCACCTGGTGAGGCCTGGCGCACGAGGGCAGTGCAGCAGCACTGTAGGGCGCTAGCTTTCTTTCTCCTGTCCCCACCCCCCGAGGCCCAAGAGCCCACTGGCCAGCAGGAGCTGCCAGGGTTGTTGAGGAGAGAAGAGCGAAGTCCATGCACTGGGAGTGTGTTAGTGAAATGAAAAACACCACTGGTGCAGTCATGCAGCCTTTCTGTGTTTTCTGATCTTGAGTTACTTTTTCCTTCACCTGGTTAGAGAGATTTTCTGCCATTTTTTTCTTCAAACAAGTTTTCTGTTCCTTTCTTAGATTCTGCTCCTTCTGGTACATCTATAATGTGAATGTTGTTACATTTCATGTTGTCCCAAAGCTCCCTTAGACTCTCCTCCTGCCTTTTTTTTTCATTTGCTGATCTGAATGGGTGTTTTTCTACCTTGTCTTCTAATTCATTGATTCGGTCCTCAGTTTCCTCTAGTCTACTGTTGAGTCCTTCCAGGGTATTCTTTATTTCAACTCTATGTTCCTCATTCCCAATCGACTCTTATTTAATGTTTCAGCCTCTCTTTTCAAGTTGGTGTAGCTCTCATTAAGGAACTTAATTCTTTTTTTAAAAAAATATATTTTATTGATTTTTTTACAGAGAGGAAGGGAGAGAGATAGAGAGCCAGAAACATCGATGAGAGAGAAACATCGATCTGCCGCCTCCTGGACATCTCCCACTGCGGATGTGCCTGCAACCCAGGCACATGCCCTTGACCGGAATCGAACCCGGGACCCTTCAGTCCCCAGGCCGACGCTCTATCCACCGAGCTAAACCGGTTTCGGCAGGAACTTAATTCTTATTGCAATTCTCATTAAGTTGCTTGTAGTCTCACTGAATTGTTTGAATACCCTTATTACCATTACTCCAAATTTTTTATCTGACAAATTGCTTGCCTCCGTTTCATTTAGTTCCTTTTCTGGTAATTCCCTCTTTTCTTTTTTTTAATATTTTATTGATCTTTTACAGAGAGGAAGGGAGAAGGATAGAGAGTTAGAAACATCGATGAGAGAGAAACATCCATCAGCTGCCTCCTGCACACCCCCTATTGGGGATGTGCCCGCAACCAAGGTACATGCCCTTGACCAGAATTGAACCTGGGACCCTTCAGTCTGCAGGCTGACGCTCTATCCACTGAGCCAAACCGGTTAGGGCTATTCCCTCTTTTCTTGAATTTGGGGGTTGTTGTTGGGGTCCTGCCCCAGCAGGTCCAGGGGTCCCCAAAGGTGTGGATGGAGTCGGCGAAGAAGGAATGACACGGAGACAGCGTTCAGTTGATCAGCAGCCTAGCCAGGATCTCTAGCCAGGAACTCCAGCCAAGTTCTGGTGTTTATTGTCTTGTTACATCTGTATTTATACCAGTTGATTTTTAATCCTGTCAATTTCTATTGCAAAGGTTAGGGCGTTTCTTATCTCCATTCCAGGGAGTAAAGATTATGTAGCTTAAGCGTGATTGTTTGTAGTTAAAGTGATTAACTACCCGCCTGGCACTTAGTTAAGGGGTTGTATCCCCTCCCTAACCTCAGGGAAAAATCCCCACCTGGGGAAACAACCTTTCTCGGAGAGGTGACCTTGGTTAAAACACATGGCGCTAAGGAGAGCAAACATATTAAGAACAATATGCCATATATGCCAGGTCCCTTGAAACATATGCTGTGCAGATGTTTCTTTCCTGCAGCGACTGTGTCAAGGATGGACCAGCTTCCGGCAGGTTGTGTCTTTGTCTTCCCATTTTTCTGTCCCTTTGTTTTTGTTTCTATGTATTAGATCTAACTTCTGTGCCTCTCACACTTTGTGGAGTGGTCTTATGTAGTAGGTGTTTTGTGAGACCCAGTGGTGCAGTCTCTTAGATCTCCTGAACTGGGTGATCTAGGGAAGCCTCTTAATTGAGTTATTTGGGCGCTCCTGTTGTAGTGGGTCTTGAATGTTATTTTTCCATTCGTGGATGGAGTCTCCTCTCTGGCTGACTATGTGGCTCACCTCCAAGCATGTCATGAAAGCTGTTGTGGAGGTGCTGACTGAACAGAATACAATACAACACAACAAAACATGAAACAAAAGAAGCAAAACAAAAACCTACAAAACACCCCTACAGCACCAACAAAAGCAACCACCAGAGAGAGAGCATTAGGAAAGAGAAGAGAGAGCAAGAATGATAGAAAAAAACAAACAAAAAATGAGGAGAAAACAAAACAACTACAAAAAACATACAAAAAGAAAGCACGAACAAAGAATAACAAAATGGGGGGAGGAATATGTAAATGCAGAGCTGAAATAAAGAAAATAAAAATAAAGAATTAGGGCATTAGGGGAAGGAAAACAGTTTAAAATGAAGGAGGATGAAAAGAAAAGGAAAGAAAAGAAAAGGAAGGAAGAAAAATGTTGAAAAGGATAATAGAGGACAAAGCAGATAAACTTAAAATAAGAAAAGGAAAAATGTTGGGAAAGCAGAAGAAAAAGAAGGGAGAAAGGAAGCAGAAAAATTGAGTAGTGAAAAAAGGGAAAAAATTTGAGTAGGAAAGGGAAGAGGAAAATTAGATATATGAATGAAAGAACAGTGACTAGAATAATAAGATTAATAAAGTAGATACATAATTAATAAAGTAGCTTTATTTTTGTTTCCATTTGCATAGAATATTTTTTCCATCCCTTCACTTTCATCGGTGTGAAACTTTTGTTCTTAGATGGGTCTCTTGTAGACAGCATATATATGGATCATGTTTTCTTATCCATTGAGTCACCCTATGTTTTTTGATTAGAGCATTCCATCCATTTTCATTTATGGTTATTATTGATAGTTATTTATTTATTGCCATTTTAATTCTTTATGCCTATTCCTGCCTTCTTCCCTCCTCCCCCCTCCTTCTTCTACTTAAAGCAGTCCCTGTAACATTCCTCACAATGCTGGTTTGGTGGTAAGAAAGTCCTTTATCCTTTTTATTTTTATTTATTTTTTGGTCTGGGAAGCTATATTTCACCTTCATTTCTGCTTTTTATATTTTTCTCTTTGCTGTTCTGATTGAGTGATTTTTTTCTACTTGTCTTCTATTTTACTGATTTGATCCTCTGCTTTATGTAACCTATTGTTTTTTTTCCTTCCAGTGTATTCTTGATGTCAGATATGATATTCTTCATTTCAGACTGGTTCTTGTTCATGGCTTCTCTTTCTTGTTTCATGCTGTGGTACTTTCCACTAAGTTCATTGTAATTCTCACTGAGTTCCTTGAACATCCTTATAACCATTACTCTGAATTCTCATAAATTGCTTGTCTTCCTTTCACTTAGCTCTTTATCCTGAGATTCCTCCTGTTCTTTCTTTTTGGGCCTGTTTCTTTGTTCCCCCATTTTTGCTGTTTCTTGGCGTTTGTTTCTGTGAATTGGATAGGACTGCTATGACTCCCAGTCTTGGTGGGGTGGCCTTCTGTAGTGGGTATCATGTGGGACCCAGTGGTGTAGTCTCCTCAATATCCCAAGCTGTGAGCTCTAGGAATGCCCCTTGTGTGGATTGTGGGTTCTCCCTTTGTAATTTGGTTTTGATTGCTCTTGTCCCATTCGCAGGAGTGCTCAGCTCATGGCGGGCTGACTGATGCTATTGAGAAGGCTAAAAGGCTAATTCCAATGTAACCCTGATGTTTGGGGGGGGGGGGGGGCTAGCAACCTGAATCTGTGCAGTAACCTAATGTACATTCTTGATAACCTATACTTAAGTCACTGACTCTCCTCCACAATCTGGTCTTGCAAGACCTAAATGCTCACATTTTACAGAGGCCATAAACCAGTGGTCGGCAAACTGCGGCTCGCTAGCCACATGCGGCTCTTTGGCCCACGTGCGGGTGTGCATGTACAGGGATTGAAACTTCGTGGCCCATGTGCAGAAGTTGGTATTTTGTGGAAGAGCCACACTCAAGGGGCCAAAGAGCCGCATGTGGCTTGCGAGCTGCAGTTTGCCAACCACTGCTATAAACCATGAACAACACATAACCCCCGGAGGGGGTTATCAGCACTGGCACCAGGCCAGGCCCTTAGATATGATCTCAAGACCCCCATCCCAACCCATGGGGCTTTTTGCAAAGCCCGGGAAGGGTCCGGAAGTCCCCATCCATATTTGGGGACAAAGAAACCAAAATGGGATAAAAGAAGGGCTTCCACCATATTGGTTTGCTCAGATTCTGGAGGCGACTCCTTTGAGACCACCGGCGTAATAAAGCTGTGTAACTCCATTTCTCTAAGTGTCGCTTGGGTTTCTTCGGTCTTCTACAACACTATGTCATGCCAACTTTTTTATAGATGCTGCCCGAACCAAACAAGACAAAACAAGACCACACTGAAAACAATACTAAAAACAACAACAAAACAACAAAAAGAATTAAATAAAGAATACTGAAAGGCAAGAGACCAAATGAATTAGAGAAAAAAAATAAAAATGACAAAAGAATATGAAAGAAAAGAAGGAAGAGAAAATAATAAGAATAAAAAATAGAAAAAATAATTTAAAAAAGTAATCATAATGAATAAAGTAGAATAGAAAAGGAAAAATGGAAAAAATAAAAATAGAATAAAAAGAATAAGAAAAGAGAAGAATAAGAAATATGAAAGATAAAAGAAGAAATTAGAAAGTTTAAATGAAATATAAAAAAATACAGAAATGGTTTTTTAAAAAGTGGAGTTCACCTCTGCAGATTTTATTTTCTGCTGCAATCACCTATTGGACCTGCTATTTGGGAAATTTTTTTAAAAAAATTCTCTGTTGTTGAAAGTATTACATATGTCCCCCTTTTCTCCCCATAGACACCCCCTAGCCCGCCCCCCAGGCCTTCAGGACCCTATTGTCTGTGTCCATGGGCCATGCATATATGCATACAAGCTCTTTGGTTTATTACCTCCCACCCACCCTCCCCTGCCTTCCCTCCAAGATTCCAAACACTATTCCATGCTTCCATGTCTCTGGATCCACTCAGTTCATCAGTTTATTTTGTTACTTAGATTCCACATATGAATGACTTGTCTTTCTCTGACTGGCTTATTTCACTTAGCATGATACTCTCCAGGGCCCTCCATGCTGCCTCAAATGGTAAAAGATCCTTCTTTTTCGCTGCTGCATAGTACTCCATGGTGTAAATGGTACCACAACTTTTTTTATGCACTCATGGTGTAAGTTGAGGGTCTAGTTTCACTTTGTTGCATGTATCTGCCCAATTTTCCCAACACGAATGGAAGAGACTCTCTTGACTCCATTGTATGCTCTTGCCTCCTTTGTCAAATATTAATTGACAATAAATATTTGGTGTAGTTTTATTTCTGGGCTTTCTGTTCTGTTTCATTGATCTATATGCCTGTTCTTGTGCCAGTAC
This sequence comes from Myotis lucifugus, assembly GCF_000147115.1. Classification (NCBI taxonomy): domain Eukaryota; kingdom Metazoa; phylum Chordata; class Mammalia; order Chiroptera; family Vespertilionidae; genus Myotis; species Myotis lucifugus. Next base: position 704,392 of record NW_005871481.1, read on the forward strand.
CAGCCTGTTTTGATTACGGTGGCTTTGTAATATAGCTTGATATATGGTATTGTGATTCCTCCAACTTTGTTTTTCTTTCTCAAGATTGCTGCAGCTATTTGATGTCTTTTTGGATTCTATATAAATTTTTGAAGTATTTGTTTTAGCTCTGTGAAATATACCATTGGTATTTTAATAGGGATTGAATTGAATTTGTAGATTGCCTTGGGTAGTATAGATATTTTAATGATGTTGATTCTACCAATCCATGAACACGGTATATTCTTCCACTTGTTTATATCTTCTTCTATCTCTTTTTTCAACATCCTGTAGTTTTCTGAGTACAGGTCTTTTGCCTCCTTGGTTAAGTTTATTCCTAAGTATTTTAATTTTTTTTTGTTGCAATGGTAAATGGGATTGTTTGTTTAGTTTCTCTTTCTGAGAATTCATTATTGGTGTATAAAAATGCCATCAATTTTTGGGTGTTGATTTTGTATCCTGGTACACTGCCAAATTCATTTATTAAATCTAGTAGTTTTTAGGTGGAGTCTATAGGGTTTTCTATGTACAATATCATGTCATCTGCGAATGAGAGTTTTACTTTCTCCTTTCCAATTTGGATGCCTTTTATTTCTTCTTGTCCAATTGCTGTGGCTAGGACTTCCAGGACTATGTTGAATAAGAGTGGTGAAAGTGGACATTCCTGTCTTGTTCCTGTTCTCAGAGGAAATGGTTTTAGTTTTTGCCCATTGAGTAGATGTTGGCTGTAGGTTTGTCATATATGGCCTTTATCATGTTGAGATATGCTCCCTCTATTCCCACTTTGCTGAGAGTTTTTATCAAGAATGAGTGTTCGATTTTGTCAAATGCTTTCTCTGTGTCTATTGATATGGTCATGTGATTTTTGTCTTTTAATTTGTTTATGTGATGTATCATGTTTATTGATTTGCTAATATTGTACCAGCCTTGCATCCATGGGATAAATCCCACTTGGTCATGGGTGTGATATTTTTAATATATTGCTGGATGCGATTTGCTAATATTTTGTTGAGGATTTTAGCATCTTTGTTTATCAGGGATATTGGCCTATAATTCTCTTTCTTTGTAGTGTCTTTATCTGGTTTTGTAATTAGAATAATGCTGGCTTCATCAAAAGAGCTTGGAAGTGTCCTTCCTCTTGGATCTTTTAGAATAGTTTGAGGAGGATAGGTGTTAGTTCTTTGAATGTTTGGTAAAACTCCCCTGTGAGGCTGTCACACCCAGGCTTTTGTCTGCTTCTATTTCATCAGTTGTTATTGGCCTATTCAGGTTTTCTGTTTCTTCCTGATTTAGTTTCAGGAAATTGCATTTTTCTAGGAATTTTTCCATTTCATCCACATTGTCCAGCTTATTGGCAAATAGTTGTTCATAGTGTTTTATTACAATCCTTTGTATTTTGTGGTGTTAGTTGTTACTTCTCCACTTTCGTTTCTGATTTTATTTATTTGAGTCCTCTCTCTTTGTTTCTTGATGAGTCTGGCTAACGGTTTATCAATCTTGTTTATCCTTTCAAAGAACCAGTTCTTGGTTTCATTGATTTCTTTTGTATTTTTTTTAGTCTCTATGTCATTTATTTCTGCTCTAATCTTTATTATTTCCTTCCTTATGCTTACTCTGGGCTTTTCTTATTATTCTCTTTCTATTTCTTTAAGTTTTAGGGTTAATTTATTGTTGATTTTTATTGTTTTTTTTTTCTGAGGTAGGCCTATAGTGCTATGAACTTTCCTCTCAGGACTGCTTTTGCTGTGTCCCAGAGATTTTGGGTTGTTGCATGTTCATTTTCATTTGTTTCCAGGAAGTTTTTGATTTCTTTCTTGATCCTGTTGAGAACCCATTCATTGTTTCATAACATGCTATTTAGCCTCCATGTGTTTGATTGTTTTGGGATGTTTTTACTGTAGTTTATTTCTAATTTCATTCCACTGTGATCTAAGAAGATGCTTGATATGATTTCAATCTTCTTGAACTTGTAGAGACTTGTTTTGTGTCCTAACATGTGGTCTATCTTTGTGAAGCATTCATGTGCACTTGAGAAGAATGTATTATATATTCTGCAGCTTTGGGGTGAAATGTTCTATAAATGTCAGTTAAATCCATCAGAACTAGTGTGTCCTTTAGAGTCACTGTTTCCTTGTTAATTTTTTTGTCCAGACAATCTATCCAGTGAAATCAGCAGGGTATTACAGCCCCATACTAAGACTTGTTGTCAATCTCTCCCTTGTAGTCCTCTAGAAGTTTTTAAAAAATATATTTAGGTGCTCCTATGTTGGGTGCATATATGTTTACCAGGGTTATATCCTCTCGTGGAATCGACTATTTAGTATTATGTAGTAAACTTTATTGTCTCTTGTGATGGCCTTCATTTTGAAGTTGATTTTGTCAGATATGAGTATTGCTACCCAGCTTTTTGTTCTTTTTCATTAGCATGGAAATTTTTTTCATCCCTTCACTCTCATCCTGTGTGTGTCTTTTATTCTGAGGTGGATTTCTTTTAGATAGCATATTGTTGAGTCATGTTTTGCATCCATTCAGCTACCCTACGTCTTTTGATTTGAGCATTTAATCCAATTACATTTAAGGTTATTATTGATAGGTACTTATTTATTGCCATTTTAATTCTGTATGCCTAGGTTTCTTTTTCTATTTCTCCTTCTCATTACAGCAGTCCCTTTAGCATTTCTTGTAATGCTGCTTGGTGGTGATGTACTCCTGTAGCCTGTTTTTGTCCGTGAAGCTCTTTATTTGACCGTCTATTTTGAATGGTAGCCTTGCTGGATATAGTAATATTGGTTTCAGACCCTTGCTTTCCATTACCTTGAGTACTTCATGCCACTCCCTTCTGGCTTGTATAGTTGTTTCCTCCTCCTCCTCCTCCGCCGCTGCTGCTTCTTCTTCTTCTTCTTCTTCTTCTTCTTCTTCTTCTTCTTCTTCTTTTCTTCTTCTTCCTTCTTCTTCCTTCTTCTTCCTTCTTCCTTCTTTCTTCTTCTTTCTTCTTCTTCCTGGAAATCCACTACCAAATCAATTTTTTAAATATGTTTTTATTGATTTCAGAGAGTAAGGGAGAGGGAGAGATAGACAGAAACATCAATGATGAGAGAATCATTGACTGACTGCCTCCTGCATGCCCCTAACTGGGGATCAAGCCCACAACCTGGGGATGTGCTCTCAACTGGAATCAAACCTGGAACCTTTCAGTCCACAGCCTGATGCTCTATCCACTGAACAAAACTAGCTAGGGCTGGCCTGTAGAGTTTCTGATGAGAAATCAGGTGTCAGCCTTATGGGAGTTCCTTTGTAGGTAATAGTTTGCTATTCTCTTGCTGCCTTTAAGATTCTCTGTTTGTCTTTAATTTTTGGCATTTTAATTATGATGTGTCTGGGTGTGGGCCTGTTTGTTTGGGTTCTTCTTGCTTGGGACTCTTTGTGATTCCTGAACTTGTGTGCCTTTTTCCTTAACCAGATTAGTGAAGTTTTCTTCATTATTTCTTCAACCATGTTCTCTATCCCTTCCTCCTTTTCTGCCTCTTTTGAAACTCCTGCTATTAAAATATTGTTATGTTTCATGTTGTCCCACAGCTCCCTTAAGCTGTCCTCCTGTTTTTTAATTTTTTTTCCTTTTTGATTCTCTGATTGAGTGATTTTTTCAACCCTGTTTTCTAATTCACTGATTTGATCCCCAGCTTCCCCTAATCTGCTGTGTATTCCTTCCAATGTGTTCTTTATTTGTGCTATGTCATTCTTTATTTCTGTTTTCATAGTTACTATATCTTTTCTCATGCTGTTGAGCATCTTTACCATCACTTTTCTGAACTCTATATCAGATAAATTTCTTATCTCCATTTCATTTATTTATTCTTCCGGAGAATTCTCTTGTTCTTTCATTTGGGTGTTGTTTCTTTGTCTCCTCCTTTTGGCTACCTGTTTGGGTTTGTGACTGTGTATTAGGTATATCTGCTATGCCTCTCAATCTCTAGTGCATGACAGTTTGAAATGCTGTTTCTGACTAATTAGATCAGGCAAAGACTCAAAGCCTCCAGAGACAGCCTCTGCCTACAGACTGATAGGATTCCATCTTGAATTGCCTTCAGGAAATACTCCACAGGTGTGGTGAGTGGTTTTTTCCCCCAGTAGGGTGGGGCTATTGTTTCTGTCTGGAGGCTAATTGTTATTCTCAGTCTCTTAATAGGCCTCAGAAACTCCGCACTGTGGGTGGGTCAACTGTCTTCCCCCAGGAAAGCCACCTCTATAGCAAATGTCTGCATGAAAATGGTGACCTCTGCAGTGTGTAGGATTGACTCAGCACAGGAAACAGTGGTCTCTGTCTTCTGAGCTATATACCAGAGCCCCTGATCCTGGCTTCTGCTCACACAGCTTCAGTCCACTCAGCCCTCCCTCTGCTGGAGCATAAGGTGAGTGGCTCCACATCAAAGTTTGTGTGTTGGCACTTTAGGAGGGTGCCTGCATTTCCAGCCATCTCTCCCTGGCAGACAGCAACCCTGCTGCTTTTCACAGCCAGATGTTATGTGGGTACCCTTCTCAGTTCTGGTGCTCTCTGCTGGTGGGCCCAGCTTACAGATTAGACCCGAGTTCTCAGTGACACCCCCCCCCCCCCCACAGCTGAGATATCTCTCTGAACTTCAGCTGCTGTTTGTGGGAGCCCAGCCAGCCCTTTCATGCCTCTGTCCTTCCTACCAGTCTCTATGTGGTTTCCACTTTCCATCTTTGATTACTAGGATTCTCCCCAGTGAGTCTTCAGTTGATTATTCAGGAAGTTTTTCTGTATTTTAGTTGTAGTTCCAGTTTAGTCCTGGGAGCGTGTCTGTGCAGCATCCACTTCCCTTGCAACTTCTTAAGCCACCTCTGCCAAACCTGTCACCTTGACTTTCCATCTTTTGTTGTATGTGAGGAATTATTTCATTGTTCCTCTTTAACTTTAGATGCTTGAAGTGCTTAAAGAGTCCACTTTTGAAGTGAATCAGTTAAAATGTTTCCATTTCCTTCCACAATCTCAAGCTGACCAGTGCTTTTTCTGGACTTAACTTTTTAAATTATATTTTAAATTTATTTTAATATAATTTATTTTCCATTACCATTAATCTCCCCTATCCTCTCTTTCACCTTCATTTCCCCACTCTTCTCACCCAACAATCAACACACTTTTGTCTGTGTCCATGAGTTCTTTCTCCTTTTTTCTTTTTTGCTCAATCCCTTCATCTTCTCCAAGCCCCCGTCCCTGAATAGCTGTCAGCCTGCTCTCTATCTATGAGTCTGTATTTTGCTGGTGACTTCAGTTTGTTCATTAAATTCCACATATGAGTGAAATCATATTACTTATTTTTCTCTAACTGGCTTATGTCACTGAACATACTGCTACTTTCAGTCTGTGTGTTCCTTTCAATCTGAAGTGAGTTTCTTGTAGACAGCATATGTATGGATCTTTTTTTCTTATCCATTCATCACTCTGTGTATTTTAATTGGAGCATTTAATCCACTTACATTTAAAGTAATTATTAATAGATATGTAGTTATTGCCATTTTATTATTCATATTTTTGTTCTTTTTTCCCTCTTAAAGAGGTCCCTTTAACATTTCTTGTAATACTGGCTTTGTGGTGATGAACTCCTTTAGCTTTTTCTTGCCTGGGAAGCTATTTATTTCTCCCTCAATTCTAAATGATAGCCTGTGGGTCAAGTAATCTTGGTTGTTGCTTTTTATCACTTTGAATATTTTATGCAAATATCTTCTGGCATGCAAATTTTCTGTTGAGAAATCAGTTGACAGTCTTATGGAAGCTCTCTTTAGGTAAATAACTGCTTTCCTTTTGCAGCTTTTAAGACAGCGGTTCTCCACCTGTGGGTCGCGACCCCTTTGGCGGTCGAATGACCCTTTCACAGGGGTCTCCTAAGACCATCCTGCATATCAGATATTTACATTACAATTTATAGCAGTAGCAACATTACAGTTATGAAGTAGCAACGAAAATAATTTTATGGTTGGGTCACAACATGAGAAACTGTATTTAAAGTGCCAGAAGGTTGAGAACCACTGTTTTATGAGTCTTTGTCTTTAACCTTTGACATTTTAATTATGATGTATCTTGGTGTGGACCTCTTTGGTTCATCTTGTTTGTTATTCTGTGCTTCCTGGACTTGTATGTCTGTTTCCTTCACCAGGTAGGGGAAGTATTCTGTCATTATTATTATTATTATTATTATTTAATATATTTTTATTGATTTCAGAGAGGAAGGGAGAAGGAGAGAAAGATAGAAACATCAATGATGACAGAGAATCATCAATTGGCTGCCTCCTGCCTGCCCCCCACTGGGGATCAAGCTTGCAACCCAGGCACGTGCAAGGAATCGAACCATGACCTCCTGGTTCATAGGTCAGCGCTCAACCACTGAGCCATGCTGGCTGGGCCTTTCTCCATTTTTTAAATTGGAATGTTTGTCTTCTTTTTGTTTAAGTTATATGAGTTCTTTATATATTTTGGAAATTAAACCCTTATCAGATTTATCATTGGAAAATACGTTCTCCCATGCAGTGGGCCTTCTTTTCATTTTTTGTAATACTGGCTTTGTAGTGATGAACTCCTTTAGCTTTTTCTTGTCTGGGAAGCTCTTTATTTCTCCCTCAATTCTAAATGATAGCCTGTGGGTCAAGTAATCATGGTTTCTTTTGCTGTGAAGGAGCTTTTTTTATTTTGATGCAGTACCATTTGTTTATTTTATTCTTTGTTTCCTTTGTCCTAAGAGTTGTATTGGCAAACATAGAGTTGTCTGAGATTTTGCTGCTGCTTGTCTCTATTTCGTTTACTTACTTTTTCTAAAAATATATTTTATTGATTTTTTACAGAGAGGAAGGGAGAGAGATAGACAGAAACATCTATCAGCTGCCTCCTACACACACCCTACTGGGGATGTGCCTGCAACCAAGGTTCATGCCCTTGGCTGGAATCGAACCTGGGACCCTTCAGTCTGAAGGCTGATGCTCTTTCCATTGAGCCAAACCAGCCAGGGCTGTTTCCTTACTTTTTGAAGTTTTGTTTAGTTCTTTCATTTGGGACATCTTTCTTTGTCTCTTCATTTTAGCAGCTTCCCTTGTTTGTTTCTATGTATTAGATAGAGGTGCTATATCTCCCAGTCTTGTAGAGTGGCCTTGTGCAGTAGGGCTCCTGGGGGCCTCTCTGGTTACCCTAGCCTGGTGGTTCAGGTGCGCCCTGCATGTAGGCTGTGTGTACCCTCCTGTTGTAGTTAAGGCTTGCTTGCTGCTGGCACATCGGTGGGGGGTGTTTAACACAAGGCCAATCATCTTTGAAGACTGGCTGGTCCACTGTGGAGCAGCTGCTGTGCAGGGGCTGACCCCGGGGAGCAGGACTCACTTTAGCAGGACTCTGGTGCCTGATGAGGCAACCCCTTGAATATGTCATTCAGGGAGGTGGTTGGGTGGTGCTTCAGTGTGGTCTAAAGCTGGCCACCATATATGTTGTCGCTTAGGTCTCCTGGGAGGTGCAGGCCAACGTCAGCCACTGCTTGACTGCTGCCTGGGGCCACCTGGCATGAGCAACAAAGTGATCAGATGGCTGCTGCCTGTGCTGGGCTTGGAGGTGCCAAGAAAAGGCCAAGCTGCAACCAGTACCAGCTGCTAGTGCCAACCTTGAGGCTGCTTAGCAAGGGATACAGGGCAGGCTGAGGTCAGCTGCTGCTTGTTTGTGGTTTGTGGGCATTTGAGAGATTTTAAGAAAGTCCACAGCATGAGCCAAGACAGGCTGTTTGTATGGAAATGTTACTGGAATTGGCTTGGGTGAGGCAGGATCTCGGGGAATCACCAGGGCAGGGCAAACAGTGTGAGCCAGGTTGATGGAGACTCAGATATGGCATCTGCCTGCAGGCTCTGTGGGGGGAGGGCTCAGCAGAGAAACAGTGGCCTGTACCAGTACTTCTATTTGGGAGAAAGCTGCCCCTCCAGCCCTTGCCCTGAAACCAAACAATTCAGTTTCTCCTCATATGTCCCTGGTATCTTTCAAGGTGTTGGAGCTCAGAGTGAGTTTGAGTTAGTCCATGCGTGGGCCCTTTAAGAGGAATTGCCTGGGACTTCAGCAGCCTCTATCTCACTCAGCCACAATCCCTGCTGGTTTTTACACCCAGAAGTTATGGGGACTTCTTTATCTGGCACCGGAACCCTGGGCTGGGGGTCTGGTGTGGGGCTGTTCCCGAAGGCAGCCATCAGCTAGAGTGGGCCTGTCTGGCCACTTTGGAGGGGTGGGCTGTGCAAGGCCTGTGCAGAGGATGTGGGCGCACCAGGATCCAGTGGTACCCAGTGCAGATACCATCCGGCTCCCCCAGATGTGCAGGCACCAGTCCAGCATGGGAGGCAGAATGAGAGCTGTGCCATCGCCTGTCTTCCAGAGGGCAGGCCCCGCAGCATCCTCCCACCGCCACAGGCAGTCAGATAACTCGAGAGTCTCCCTCATGGGCCAGGAAGGCACAGGTGGGGCTGTTACGCAAGCTCACCAAGAGCTAAAGAGGTGGAGGGATGGATAGAGCCTGAGCCAACGAAAGGTAGCAAGGTAATTGGATAGGAAAAAGCCCTCCCCTTTCTATCCTTATAAGAACCTTGGGCTTGAGCAGGAAGGGGGATGGTCTTTGAGACGGGAGTCTACTGTTCTCCCAGGTCACGCCACCTGAGTACACCTTTTTGCACTCACACCTTTCTCACAGGTTGGCCTTTGTTGCGGCCGGCAGCCAAGCCTGCGTTTTCGGTTACAGGCAGGAAGCCCTTGCTCCTCAGGAGGGACCTCTGCAGCCGAAATCTCCCTCCCAATTTCACCTGCCACACGTGGGTGTGGGGCCAGCCATTCTGCATCCCTGTCTCCCACCAGCCTGGATGTGGGTCCTTCTCGGAGTCCTTGTTCCAGGGCTTTTGTTCAGCTAGGTTTTAGATTCCGAATGATGGTTGTTCTGTAGTTTAGTTGTAATTTGATGTGGTTGCAGGAAGCTCTGAGTGCAGCATTGACCTATTCTGCCAACGTGACCAGAAGCCCCTATAATACTTCTTTTTCTATTGTATTATCTGATCCAAACAATTTTATAGTCAAAGTCTATCAAACTTTTAGTAAGTAATTTCCCTTAAATTTCCTTAATGTCAAAACTTGATAAAGTCAACACCTACACACATGTGTGTGCATATGTGCACACATGGATGCATGCACACAGCTACACAAAAAGTTCACTGTTGAATATAAACACAAAAATATGAAACAGTAGAAATTTAAATCGAATAACACTACACCATGACAAAATAAGCTTTATTCTAGGAATACAGGTAGAAACCCACACAATTATCTTATAGCACACACAAAATCGTTTGCAAACGTCATGCTGTAGAGTAGGGAGACTTGTTTACCATTGTGAGGCCTGATATATCAGACAGCAGTGGGGGTGTCAGCTTTGAGGGCAGGGCCTCCCTCAGACACTGTGGATGCTCGATAAGCACTGATTGGACAATGAAATTAAGTCAACATTTTACTGTCACTACCAGGCATGTTCAACCTCTTACTAAGCCATCTGCATAGCCTCTTCCACCCCCTCCTTAATTCTTTGTAAAAACTGCTTTAGTATCAGCCAGCAAGCTTGAACGTGGATCAGGTCATTAAATCCAGAGCTGTGGGCCAGCCAGGCGCTGCTCCTGTCGCCCTCTCCTGGCCACTGGCAGGGGGCGTATGTCTGTATGTAAGGGGGTTGCGGTCACTCATGCTGGCCGCATCCTCTTCACAGGTTGGGGACATCCAGTGACACCCCCCCTCTGGTCTGCGGAATCCTTGGAGAAAGCCTGTCTGGAGGAAATCAGAGAAATACACCGATTTTAGGTCACATGAAAGAGAATAGAGGGAACTTGAATGACATTGAGCCCTTAACAAGCTTAGGCACATTAACATATATTATCCTGAGAGCAGCCTTATAGGTGACACTTCTATTGCCCCAGTTTACAGAGGGGAACACCGAGGCCCATGGAGTGACTGGCTCTTATGCACAGCTGGTGTCTAGAGCGTCCTCAGGGAGCTGTCCTGTGGCCGCCTTCTGTGAGGATGGGGCTGTGATGGTTGAGGGCCTTGGTGTGAGAGGAGCCGATGGCCTTCCCTGGGGCACCTCTTGAGCCAGCCCCAGAGCCTGGTCATCCACGTGGGACCACAGCCTCCACACCTGCCCTGCTCACCAGGCCCTGCGTGCCTCCCTCCACACCCCCTGCCAAGGACAGAGCCTGGAGGCAGTGTTGTAAATGTTTCCCTCCATGTCCCGCGTGGTTCAGGATCTGGAAGAGGAGCCGCACACAAATGAAAGAGAAGAGACAGATAATTTGGGAATATTGGGGGACCAGGCGGGCAAGTCCAACTCAAGGGGAAGGACTTCCGTCAGTGCTCAGGCCGTACCAACCTTTTATAGTCAGAGGTAAACAAGGCAGTGGTCACCATAGTTACACCGTTCTTGTGAGTTTCGCCTGTTTTGACCATAGTTACACTTCCTGCACTTCCCTCAGCCCATTAGCTTCCCAGATAAGATCTAGGGAGTGTTATAAGGTCAAGCCTAATTATGCTAAGAGGACTGAGCCCTCTAAGCTGGGACTTGTTTGTGACTTTGCCAACAGGTCAGTCCGAGGCTCAACCCTATATCGGTTCCCCACAAGGCAGCAGGGATGCAAAGCTTCCCAGGCCCATGAGGGACCCCCTTGTGCTCCCCATTACAGGGAAAGCACCAGACCCTGGTTCAAACCCAGCTGTGTGGCCTTGGACAAGTCACTGGCCTCTCTCTGCCTCAGCTTCCTCCTCTGTGAATGGGGTATCAGTGATGATACTCCCTGGTGCTTCCCATGCCCCAGGTGCTGCACAGATGCCGAGGCAGGAATGAAGGTGAGTTGTGCCATTTTACAGATGAGAAAACAGGTTCAGAGAAGTCAGGTGCCCTGGCCAAGGCCCCCAGCTAAGGTGCTCCCAGACCATTTGTGTTCCTCGGACTTCATCTGATGTCTGAGTGGCCAACCCCCCTCCCTCAGCACCTCCTGAAGGCTTGGTGTGGGTGGTAGGGAGGCAGGTAAGCCCCCTATGCCAGTAACTTTTGCTGGCACGAGAAACCCTCTCTTATTATCTTCCATTTACAAATTTTTTCTTAATATCAACTTTTTTATTTTTCAGATAAATTCAGTGTAGGTGCATCTTAGAAAAATAAATAATTTTACATAACAAGTTATCTTAAAGACCATAGACATGGATTGACGAGAGAGGGGAAGAGCAATTTCTATGCCTCTGCCTTACCTCTCCCTGCCTTCCTAGATCCGACCAGTGTTTTGGTTTCATCCACAGACGCTTGTGAATCTTTGTTCTCAGTGATGAATTTTGTTAAGTCTCGTAATAGGACTAGCCTGACGGATGAAAGTAGTAGCTCGTGCATATCTCTGAAGGTCACGAAATATAAACCTGATGTAAAATCTCTGTCATCAGTGATGCAGCAGCAAAAGTCCCACTGATAATATCGAACGGAGCCATAAAGTTTTCTGTCGGACTATTAGTGTACATGTATACATTAAAAAATAATGTATTTTTCATCATCATATACTGTGTTTTTGTTGCTCGAATGAATTATTTCTTCAAGGTTCTTCACATACGTACACCTTAAGAGATATCAAGGAGGCGTAACATGTTCTCAAAAAATTAGGGTTGGCACGCAGCAGAATGTTGCGTCAGAGATTTTGCTGGTTTTGGCACGCACTCACAAAAAGGTTGCCCACCCCTGGCCTAGGGAAAGGGGGCTGGGGCATGGAGGTGGGCATCCTCTGTCCCCCTCCTCGGTGCTCCTGCCCCAGGCTGCTCTGTTGGGCGCACCCTCCAGGCCTCCGGATCGTTCCCTGGGCACCAGGGGAGGATACCTGAGACCGTTCTAACCCGGGAGGGAGGCTGTCTCTGCATTTTTGCTGGCACCCAGTCCCCCTTCCCTGTGCCTCCTCCCTCGGCCTGGCCTGCCCTGGGCATGCTGCTTTTCTGCCATGGGAGCTGTGTCTGCGGGTCCTGCTCCTGCAGGGCCCTGCACTCCCCCGGGACCACCTGCTGGGGAAGAAACGCCCAGCCCCACACTCCCTAGGTGCCCAGACTTGCAGCCATGGCCGCGGCAACAAGTAACTGTGTGTGTGTGCTTTCCTGGGTGGCATCTATTTCAAGGCTTACATTTTATGTGGCCTTTATTTTTGTTTTTTAATTGTAGTTGACAGGCATATCGTGCTTCAGATGTACAACAGAATGATTCAACATTCTCATACCTGTGTACTGGCTCAGTTGTTGAAAGTCAATTCAACTCATCACCAACCAGAATTCCACGGAGGTATATGAAACAATGGAACCGCCAGGGTTTGGACTGAGTGGATTGAACCTGTAGATATAGAAGTTGGAATGTCTAACATTTTGAGCAAGTGAATTTTTATTCTTGAACTTTATTTGCTCTATTCTGCCTTTGGTAGACTTTGTTCTGTGCTTTATAAACAATCAAACTGCGGGCGGCTGGGTGGCTGCCTCCCCGCCCCCGCCCACACAGTTTGTGGAGAGCCGGCTGGGGCCTGGGGGTCCGGGGTCGGGGTCCGGGGTCGGGGGGTGGCGTGGGGGAGGGAGGGGGACACAATGCGCGCCCCAGCGGCAGTAGCTTGTCCGCAGGATGGCGGCGGGAGGCAAGGTAGGTGGGTCGTCTTGCACCTCCTCCCAGAACCAAACTGGGAATGAAACTAAATCGGGGAACATTCACCCTGAGCCCGGAGTTACCGACGCCTTAACAAGGAAGGCGCCGGCAGGGCGGGACTCGGAGGGGCTGGCGGGCGGGCGAGACACCTGGCTGGGGTTCCTTGAAA
>NW_005871481.1:718544-721603 GCF_000147115.1 Myotis lucifugus
TCAGTTTATGTTCATTAAATTCCACAAATGAGTGAGATCATGTGATATCTATCTTTCTCCGACTGGCTTATTTTACTTAGCACAATGCTCTCCAGGTCCATCCATGCTGTTGCGAATGGTAAGAATTCCTTCTTTTTTTACAGCAGCGTAGTATTCCATTGTATAGATGTACCACAGTTTTCTAATCCACTCATCTGCTGATGGGCACTTAAGCTATTTTCAAATCTTAGCTATTGTAAATTGTGCTGCTATGAACATAGGGGTGCATACATTCTTTTTGATTGGTGTTTTGGGATTCTTAGCATACATTTCCCAAAGTGGGATCATTGGGTCAAATGGGAGTTCTATATTTAATTTCTTGAGGAAACGCCATACTGTTTTCCACAGTGGCTGGACCAGTCTGCATTCCCACCAGCAGTGTATGAGGGTTCCCTTTTCTCTACATTCTCACCAGCACTTGTCATATGTTGATTTGTTGATGGTAGCCATTCTGACAGGTGTGAGGTGATACTTCATTGTTGTTTTAATTTGCATCTCTGTGATGACCAGTGACATTGAGCATTTTTTCATATGCCTTCCTTTTTTATTTTATACCATTTTTCTTTTCCTAGTTTTTATTCTCATTTTTTCTCTCCCTTCTTTCCCCTTTTCTTCTCATATTTTTTTCTTCTCCCTCTCCCCCTCCCCCTCCCCCTCCCCCTCCCCCTCCCTCTCCCCCTCCCCCTCCCCCTTCTTCTTCTTCTTCTTCTTCTTCTTCTTCTTCTTCTTCTTCTTCTTCTTCTTCTCTATTTTAATTCTTTTTTCTTTTGTGGTAGGAGAAAGGAAATAATAAAGATCAGAGTGGAAATAAATGACATAGAGACCAATAAAACAATACAAAAGATCAATGAAACCAAGAGCTGGTTCGTTGAAAAGATAAACAAAGTTGATGAACCTTTAGCCAAACTCATCAAGAAACAAAGAGCAATGACCCACATCAATAAAATCAGAAATGAAAGAGGCGAGGTAACAACTGATGTCACAGAAATACAAAGAATTGTAAGAAAACACTATGAACAACTATTTGCCAACAAACTGGGCAACCTGAGCAAACTGGACAAATTCCTAAAAACATAGTCTCTGAAACCTAAGTCAGGAAGAATCAGAAAACCTGAATAGACCAATAACAACTAAAGAAATGGAAGCAATAATAGAAAAACCCCAGCAAACAAAATGGCTTCAGAGTGGAGTTTACCAAACAGTTCAAGAAGCACTAACACCTGTTAGGAGTGGGGGGAGGCCAGACAGGAAAGGCCCCGCTGTCTCCGCAGGGTGGAGTCCTTTCTCCCTGCAGAGCTGTGTTTTTTCCCTGTTGGGCCTGTGCGGGGGACTTGCACTTGCACGTGTGTAAGCTTCTGTACTTACACATCCGAGGCCAGGAGGAGAGAGTTGGAGCAAGTGGCTCTGGCCAGGTGTCCGACCTGCTCCAGCCCATGCCAGCAGGAGGGGCAGGCCCCGGGGGAATGGGCTGTGTGGAGCCCCTCTCAGAGTGGGGCTCTGTGGGCTCAGCACCCATGCCCAGTCATTGGCAGGGGTCTGGGAAAACCCAGAGGGAGTCAGCTGGACCGCTGACCTCGCTGCCAGGCCAGGCCTGCCCTGGGCCATGGCCACAGGCCCGGGGCTCAGCTGGCCTGCGGAGGAAGCTGTGCCCTCCTGGGTCCAGAGTCAAAGCCAGAGAAGAGAGCCCACACCCGGAGCCGTGCTGGGCCACTGCACTGCTGCCTCTTTCTGTTCTTGGCTTTTCTGTTTTTGTTTCTCTCAAGAATATCTTGACACGGACCTGCCATGTATTTGGATCCCCCTTGACCTCCATGTCAAGGCCCACTTCCTGCCAGGGGAGCCCGCCCGGGCCCATCCCTAGCACAGGGGACTCAATGGAGGCTTAGCAGGCAGGCCCGGGACAAGGCTGCGTCTGTTGAGTATCCGTGTTGGTAAAGTGTATGGGCCTGGTTTTTTCTTCACACGTTATTCACACATGTTATTTCATTGGGTCCTCACGACTGCCTTGGGTTATAGATAAAGCAACTAAAGTTAAAGGACTAAGAGTTCTCCGGACGTCCAGCTAGCAAATTGTAAGGCAGGGCTGGAGTCCACAGGGGTCCCCTCACACTGCCTCTGGCCACCTGGCCCTGCAAGTGGGGGCCCAGACATGCCCACTCACCCTGCATGCCCCTCAGCTCCCCACGCCCGACCCACACCCCAAGAGGCTGTGTCCTGAGCCAGGTCTCTGCTCCTAGCCACCGCCAGGATTTCCCAGGCAGCTGATGTGGTCTCCCGGGCCTGCTCCTCCCTCTGGCCTCTGTGCTGGTTTGGCTCCTCCCAATTTGAGCCAAGCCCAAGCCATTGTCTGCAGATGCCGCCTCCAGCCACTGCATTTTTCACAGGCGGTGCCTGGCCAAGAAGAAGGGGTGCTTCTGGCAGCAGCCCAGGGGGGACCACCAGGGCGGCTGCGCATGCAGGCCTGGTTCCCACCGCGTGCCAGGGTGAAGGGAAAATAAGTCTGGGTTTATAGAGGAAAGTCATGGTAAGCTGGTGTTCGGAAATCGTGTCATAAAGTCTGACACGACTATTGAAAGTGGGCAGCAAATCTGAAACCTAACTTCTTGGTTGCCAAAGCAGACAGCTTTTGAAAACTCAGACCCATGAGAATATGCATTCCTACGACCAAACTGCAAGGTCGTAGGGAGGAAGGGCTTTTTGCTAAACAGTGCTGAGGTTACTGAGTATCTCAACAGGAAAACCAGGCCCTGACCCTCATCTCACACCAGACACATACACGCAAAATCAGCTCTCTGTGGATTCAGATGTAAGTGCGAAGGCCAACTGTCTTGGCTGAGAAGGTGGTATATGTATCCACCAGGGCTCAGCCAGGGTAGAGAACCAGGAGGTGCCCGGGTGCGTGTGGGGTGCACTGCACGCCGACCCAGTGGGAATGGCCACAGCCGGTGCCCAGGAGGAAGGCTGGGCACTGGAGTCCAGCTCAGGGAGTGGCCGGCCCCTTAAAGGCTTCCAGCGACTGC
>NW_005871481.1:722609-724302 GCF_000147115.1 Myotis lucifugus
TACTCAGCCCCTGGAAATTAATTTTTTTAAAATTTTAATAGCAGTTACTCATCGCCCCAAAATGCACCTGTGGCCTTAACCCCCCCCCTGGATCGCTGCAGCGCCCTCCGGGGGGGCGGTAGCGCCCACTTGGGGAATCACTGGCTTAGACAATGAGGATCATTTTTAAAAATTGAGATATAATTCACATCCCATAAAATTCACCCTTTTAGAGTGTGTGATCCAGGGATGTTCTGTGTATTCACAGACTGTGCAGGAGCCACCACCAGGGCAGAGCAGCTCGTCCCGTCCTGTGCTGCCCGTGTTCTCCCCACCCCTCCCTCCCCTGCCATTGGCAGCTGTGACCTAGCCTCTGTTCCTTTGGCGTTCTCTGTTTTGGGTGTTTCATGCAGATGGAAGGCTTCCATGTCTGGCCTCCTCCATTCAGCATTCGGTTCCCGAGGTTCATACATGTCAAGGTATGTACCGGTGGGTCGTTCTGTTTATCGCATGGCCATGCCACTGCTGGATCTGTGCCCAGGGCACTGGTTCATCCGTGTGGACCGGGCATCCCTGCTGCTCTTTCAAAGCTGCCACATGTGCTTCCACTGAAGGTCCCACTCGCGCCCCGGCCAGTGGATGGGCAGAGGCGTCCTTTAGGCTCCACTGCGGAAGCACCTGTGGCCCTTGTGCCCTCTGCGCTTCCCTGTCTGTCTCCCACCAGCTCTGCCCTTCTTGGGGTCCCAGTTCCTAGTCCAGAGCCTGGCTGGCAGTGGTAGTGGCAGGACGGCTAGGTGCCCACTGGGTTGGGGCTGGCAGCTCCATGGGGTTACAGGTTGGTTTCAGGGCTGGTGCACAGACTCACAGTGCTGTCTTCAAACCCCCAGCTTCCCGGCTCCATTCCTGTCTGCCTGGCACTCAGCAGCCATGGGGCCGGGGTCCTGGGTGAGGAGCTTGGCTCAGGGCATCCAGGGAGCATGTGGCGGCTGACTGCGGCCGATTCCATGAGAAGCCAGGTCCACCTGACAACAGCGCCCCACACTCCCCCCACCGCACCTCCCTGCCGAGGGCACGTGGCCACCATCCCCTTCTCAGCCCTCCTGCCAGTGTCTGCTAGACACTCCATTGACCCCTTACTTGTGATACGGGAGTTTTGGACTGGATCACGCGGTGCTCCCCTGGGCACAACAGCTTCCCCAGATTCTTTGTCTGTCAGAGTTGAAGAATGAAACCACGGACGGAAGGTGGTATAGCAAAGGCTGAAATTTGTTGAAGAACAAGTACAGACTCCCGCGTGGGGAGGGGAAGACTCTCACAGCACAGACTCCCATGTGGGGAGGGGATAGACTCTCACAGCACAGACTCCCGCGTGTGGAGGGATAGACTCTCACAGCACAGACTCCCACGTGGGGAGGGGAAGACTCTCACAGCACAGACTCCCGCGTGGGGAGGGGAAGACTCTCACAGCACAGACTCCCGGGT
The DNA here is from genome assembly GCF_000147115.1 of Myotis lucifugus. Classification (NCBI taxonomy): domain Eukaryota; kingdom Metazoa; phylum Chordata; class Mammalia; order Chiroptera; family Vespertilionidae; genus Myotis; species Myotis lucifugus. The sequence continues at coordinate 724,071 of NW_005871481.1, forward strand.
GTGGAGGGATAGACTCTCACAGCACAGACTCCCACGTGGGGAGGGATAGACTCTCACAGCACAGACTCCCACGTGGGGAGGGATAGACTCTCACAGCACAGACTCCCACGTGGGGAGGGATAGACTCTCACAGCACAGACTCCCGCGTGGGGAGGGGGATAGACTCTCACAGCACAGACTCCCGCGTGGCGAGGGATAGACTCTCACAGCACAGACTCCCACGTAGGGAGGG
>NW_005871481.1:725803-733872 GCF_000147115.1 Myotis lucifugus
CTCTTTTTTTTTTTTCTACTCTGGTCCTTTGTGGAAGTATTATCCAGGGGCAAATCCACAGTGGTCACAGTCAGTCAAATAAAAGCCGCTAGGTGACTACGCTAGAAGAAAAAGTCTAAGATATCAGGATAAATTGCTGCAGGGTTGGGTTGCAATGGTTCTCAACCTATGGGTCGGGACCCCTTTGGGGGTCGAACGACCCTTTCATAGGTGTCGCCTAAGACCATCGGAAAACACATATATAGTTACATATTGTTTTTGTGATTAATCACTATGCTTTAATTATGTTCAATTTGTAACAATGAAAACACATCCTGCATATCAGATATTTACATTACGATTCATAACAGTAGCAAAATTACAGTTATGAAGTAGCAACGAAAATAATTTTATGGTTGGGGGTCATCACAACATGAGGAACTGTATTAAACGGTCGTGGCGTTAGGAAGGTTGAGAACCACTGGGTTAGAGCCTTATTGGGTCCCTGCCCAGCTCTGAAGATCAAAGAGGCAAATTCCTCCCCTGGTTCGAGAATCTCGAATGTCCTTACGTGAGTACAGGACCTTGCAGGGGTGCTGGGTTGTTGAACCTTAAAAGACGTGCAGGGGCCTTGCAGAAACAACACATGTAATTAAACTCTGACCCGTGCAGGGGATGCAAGGGGTGGTCACCCAGCATCCCGGGTCCTCGCGGCTGTTTTAGACAGCTGGGAGAGAAACTGAGACACAGTTCCAGAAAACAGCGCATTTCTGACCCACTGCACACGCCCACTCCCCTGGCCCAGATCCCAAGCAGGTTTTAATCGGAGAGTCATCTGCCTTTTCTTCCGCTTCTATCTCAGTCAGGTCAAACAGCATCCAGCCAAGACCGCTGCCTCCGCGGTCCAGGTCCCACTACGCTTAACTCCTCGGTCTCCATTGGTGCAGGCCTCGCTAGTGAGGGTCCTGGGGGAAAACTTCTAGGCAAGAGTTAAGAAAGGGGGGCAGCCAACTGTTTTCCACTCCTGACATACGAGCATGGCCCTAGCTCTTCCCATCAGGCATAACAGGAGTTAAGCACAGCCTTTAGCGGCTCTGCCCCCGCCCTGTAGAAGTTTTAGCTGTCAGGGAATTCAGCATCACAGCCAGTCACAGCTGATAAGTTAGCCCATTAATTACTAGGCAACTCGCCTCTCGCCTTTATTGTGATTTTGTAAAATGGTTGCACACTCTTGGGAATGTTATTAAAAGTCTTATTTTCACTATGTTTTTGTTTCCTAGTCCGTCATTTGCAGTTTGGACAGGTGAGCCATTTCTCACAATTTGGAGATGCGTCCGGGACTTCTGTGCCTGTGCAGAGGGAAAGGCTGGTTTCAGGGGAGGCGCCCCACCCGATTTTGGGTGGCCTCTTGGCCTAAGCCCCATCTCTTTTAAAAATATATTTTATTGATTTTTTACAGAGAGGAAGGGAGAGGGATAGAGAGTTAGAAACATCGATGAGAGAGAAACATCGATCAGCTGCCTCCTGCACATCTCCCACTGGGGATGTGCCCGCAACCCAGGTACATGCCCTTGACCGGAATCGAACCTGGGACCCTTCAGTCCGCAGGCCAACGCTTTATCCACTGAGCCAAACTGGTCAGGGCCTAAGCCCCATCTCTTCATGGGTGCCATAGAATAGGCCCAAGACTGTTTTCCTTTGGAAGATGGCAAAAATGACACAAGGGCGATATTTGCCAGGCAACCAGGCAAGCCACATGCTGGGCCACAATGGTCAACTGGACCAAGTGTCGTTTTGGTCAGCAAGTGTCCTCGGGGACCGGGTACATGTGAAATGTCTGGGAATTAAAGTGAACGCGGAGTTCTGTTTTGCGGTTCCCTTGTGTGATCTTGGAGGCTGACACAGGAAATGGCCAGAGAGGGACAAAGCAGACCTTGGGGTTTGCACGAAAGGTCACAAAAGACCTGCCCAGGATGGGAAACAGAAATTCTAGGCCTCGGGAACACACTCCCTAAAACAGTGCATTGGGAGGATGCTGAGGTTCTGGGGAGGGCAGTCCCCAAACCAGGGACAGGAGTCATTGCTCTGCTTTGGTGCTTTTTCCATGAAGGACATTCTGTGTGTCCGTGGGTTGTGCTGCTTGTAAATATTGTGCATACGAGTGTTTCTGTTGATGTTTGCATCAATCTGCTTAAAGATGGGGCACATCCTGCTTTGCTGGGGGGCCCGCTGCTTGTGGGCAGGCTGAGCACGCGGCAGGGACTGCAGGCACTCTAAGGCATCAGGCCAGATTCAGGGTTTGGACTTTGAGAGGCTTTCTGTCTGGGTGTCTGTAATGTAGCTTTGGTTACTATGTTCTTTGCCAGCTTAGTTTGCTCTTCGCCGTTTTGTGAACATAGGGAACCCTCTGCCTCTGTGCTGTGTGGGCTTTGTGCCACTCAGAACCAAAGGTCATTTTGCTGAGCTGGGTTAAGATTCTAAGATCCTAAGGCTAATGTGAAAGTGTAAAATTTCTGAAGGTTGCATATATGTTAACCCAGGGAAGTTTAAACAAAGGCCAGACCACTAGCTAAAGTTGTAGCCTGCCTGTAGCTAACAAACCACGAGCTCCCCCACCTGAGGGAAAATGGGAGGGGGAAGAGTAAAAAAGGGCAGGTTTACTCTGAAAAACAGCTTTTAGGTTTTAAAGTGGCAGAATGAGAGGCGGCCCTTGCCAAACACACGCAGGCACCTGGTGATGGGGCAGGGCGGGGAAATTTGCCGAGCCCTGCCCAGAAGCGCGTCTGTTGAACCTCTGGTACGCAGCTGGAACACAGTGTCGGAAGTGCGGGGGCAGGTGGTTTGCGCCTGCCTGCGAGGGCACAAACCCGGCAGGCTAGCGGCGCGGCTTGTTGCTGCTGCACCCATGGAGGCAGGTGGCAAGGGAATGGGCAGGTGGTAGGCGTGTCCGCCCAGCGTTTCGCAGCAAAGGGTAACAGTCCAAAAGCACGTTGCCTGTGTCTGTGCTTCTGTGGCATTACTAGAATATTACAATTTTTTAGCCAGATTGAAAAGGACTAATTCTGTGGTCCAGACCAAATTTTTAATGTTAAAATCGGTTTAAGCTTTGATAATCTCCAGATTGAGTGTAATCTTCAGCTCTTCCGAGTGTAAGCTCTCAAGAATTCAACTGAGAGACAACTTTGTGACACCCGGAGGGCCCTGGGGTGGCACAAAGATCTATTTCCTCTTCCTAAAAAGAAATATTTTTTATCTAAATTAGACCGATGCAATATACTTGAAATTGCACGAGGGAGCTCTGTCAAATAAAAATTACCCACAGGGTTCTGTTTGGATCCAGACACTTGGGATGTTCTAGCGGTTTCATCTGCTTCAGATTCAGGGCCCAGGTCAGACAGGGGACTTTTAGAAATAGCACATGCCAGGCAGGGAGTCGGGCGGCATGAGAATCCTCTGTGCCTGCCAGTGACACTGGTGTTCTGCGTTTCATTTATTGGGGTTTACAAATTGTTTTCAAAGTTTCATACCCCGCCTGCAATAAGCCATGTGCTACCTACAAATTGTTTGTTGTACTGGAAGGTTGTTGTCTCAGACTGTTATAAAGTAAAGGTTTTATCAATTGCATTTTAAACAAATCTAGAACCATGCCACTTCTGAATTTTGTCATATTGGACAGCCATTGCCTTACTTTGGTGCATTTAAGTCTTTAGAAAAACCCATGGAAAGGACTCTGACTTACTCTAAACTGTAGGCTCCTAAGCAGGTCATATCTTTGAACTAAAAGGGGTTTGCAGAACTGCAGGGAATTATTAAAAGAATATATAGAAGGTGGTGCCCCTCCAGCACAGCTGACTGAAATAAATAGATAAGCACTAAATATTCAGGGGTAAATTTTAAGCTTAAAAAAGGGGAAATAAAGATCTCTTCCACCAATATTCACCATTAACAAAAACTAGAAGAGATAGCTTTTCCCTAAACTGTTCCCTGTAAAGTCAACTAGCATGTCCCTCTCCCAGGCACTTTTCGGGGGAGCAACCAAGTTGGTTGCCTGGTTTAAAGGGAAGTAAAATCCCTGAGGTGGCATTTTTAAGGTTTGGAAGTAAAACAGCACAAATTAAGGTTCAGTTAAAATTAAGTGTCAAGCCGGTGAGCAGGGAATTTAAATCCTTTCCCCCCAAATCAGGCAGAGGATGAACCCTTTAATGACGAGGGCATACTACACACGGGTGGGGGCCGGAGCTGTTTGTACTTTCCTCAGATCCTGGGACGTTGGCCAAACCGGGGTTCAGCTACTGTGTGTCAGTGCTCTTACGTCCTCAGCCTAGAGCAGACCCCTCAGTAATTCAGTCCAGCAGGCACTCCAACCCACCAGCTCAGTGGGTGCTTCAAAGACATTACAGCCAACTCAGGCCCTTTTAACCACAGACAGGGGACCTGAGAGCGAGACATGGGGTGTGCACGCTCCCCCCATGAGACAGGGAGGCAGGAGGGCGGCCTCTGCGTGAGCTCGGGTCCTCGCCGTGGTAGTGAGTGCGGCTGTGAATCCACCCTGCGGCTTTGTTTGGCAAAGGAACCCCTCACTCCTAGTTTGAGAGTGGGGACTCCCTTCAGCCCTGGCCAGTGGGGGGCGCCCGCTGGCAAGGACGTCTTTGTAAGCACAATGGCCGCAGGAAACACCCTGTGCACTTCTTCTTTCTTTCAGGTGGGAAGTGTATCATCTACATGCAGACAGCCCCCTCGGATGTATCCTCAAGAATTGGGATCAGCTGACCCACAAACCTTAAAGAAATGCCTGATTTTTTTCTGCCCTTAGGTTTGGCCTCAATACCAACTAGAGAATAGTGAAAGCTGGCCCACAGGGGGAAGATTTAATTATAACACCGTCCTACAGTTAGATCTTTTTGTAGGAAAAATAGGAAATGGTCAGAAGTCTCATATGTTCAAACTTTCTTTACCTTAAGGAACAAGCCGGATTTATTCAAGAACTGTGAACTAAGTCCCTCGCTCCTGGCAATAACAACCCAAAGTCCACTGAGGAAGTGGCGGTGGCCGCGCCCTGCCCCTCCCAGGGCTGAGCCAACCTTAGCTTGCCCCAAGACAGATGAAGGATCTGGTCATACTTTAGCCCAGATCCCCTTCTCACCCCAGCACATGAGACAAATTAAAAGTGATTCAGGAAAGTTCTCAGAAGACCCTAACAAATATACTGAGGTCTTCCAAAACCTCATTCAAGTATTTGATCTCTCATATAGAGACATCATGCTCATATTACACCTGACCTTCTCAGCCACTGAAAAGCAAAATATACTAGGAAAAGCAAGAGAACTTGGGAATGATCACTTCCTTACTTATGCTGGGGGAATAGAGGATTCTTAACAGGACAAGAGGCAGTTCCCCCCTGTAGACCCTCAATGGAATCCTGCAACTGAGGTGGAAAATAAAGCACTGCCAGTTTTGTGTTATAGAAGGCCTCAGGTGGCAGAACAAAGCCTGTCAACTACTCTAAATTGACCACCATTAATCAAGGGGCTGATGAAAACCCTTCGGCTTTTCTAGAAAGGCTCAGGGAGGCGTTGGCCAAGCATACCAACATTACCCCAGATTCAGAATTGGGACAACTAATTTTAAAGGACAAATTTATCACTCAGGCTGCTATCCCAGACGTCAGGAGAAAATGGCATGACTTGGCTATTGGTCCTGAGAATACTTTAGAGAACCTCCTGAAGACTGCCAGCTCTGTGCTCTCTACTAGAGACCAGAAGGAGGAAAAGAGGAGAAACAAGAGAGACCAGGCGAAGGCAACAGAAATAGAGAAGATCATAGTAGCTGCGCTTTGGGAGAGCAGGAGCCCCCCGTCAGAGCCTGGAGGCAAATGGTCAGTCCCAGTCACTTGTCTCAAGTGTGGCCAAGTTGGACATATGAACCGGAATTGCCCCAAGAGGCATATTAGACCCCCCAAGCCCTGTCCTGTCTGCCAAGCAAACCATTGGAAGTCGGACTGCCTCTGGAGACTGAGGTCCCTTGGGGTGGGGCTGGCGACCCAGCTGGCCCAATAGGACTGACGGGCCCCAGGGTCTCCCAACCCGGCTCCTCAGAGGACTGCCACCTCCACCCAGGAGTCCTGGGTAAGAAAATAATTTCCTCCCCGATGCTGGAGCCACCTTGTCTGTACTCCTCCCAAGCCCTGGCAAATGATCCGCAGAGCCTGTAGCCATTACAGGCATGTCTGGGAAGCCAATAAGGAATTTTTCTCAGCCTTTAGGGTGCATCTGGGGTAAGTGGTTCCTTTCCCATCCTTCCTGATCCCACAGAAAGCCTCACGTCCACATCAGAAACACTACCCTTCCAACCCTGAGGCTCTAGAAGGACTCGATATTCTAATAGGCCATCTATTTCAGAAGCCCAAGGTTTATTGAAACCTTGTCATAGTAATTACAATACCCCCATCTTAGGGTACAAGAGCCTAATAGAGGGGGAGGACTAGTTCAGAACTTATACGTAGTAAATAAGACAGTGATTCCTATCCACCCAATTGTCCCCAACCCTTATGCTTTACTTGTCCAGATTCTGGAGGACACAGAGTGGTTTACAGAACTAGATCTCAAGGATGCCTTTTCTGTATACCCCTGCCTCCTAACTCACAGTTCCTTTTTGCCTTTGAAGATCACAATAATCACAGCCGTCAGCTAACATGGACAGTGCTGCCCCAGGATTTTTGGGAATAGCCCTCATTTATTTGGGCAGGCCCTTTAAATAGCTCAAAAAGCCCTTTTACAGGCACTGGCTTTAAGTCTCCCGACAGGTCAGCAACATCAACTCCTAGATCTGTTTGTCTTGAGTGAGCCTTGAATGCCAGAACAGGAGGAGGACGAAGCTGCATTGCCATCAACTAAGTCACTGGATTCCTATCTGTGTGAGCCTCTAGAGGACATGAAACTTCTCTTTCGAAGGGATCCTGAAGAGTTAATAAGTGCCAGGTAAGTAACATACTCTGGTACTTCTAGGTAATCAGTGTTTTCATCTTTTTAATAATTCTTATTCTGTCTTTTCATAAGTGTCACCTGAACCCTTGGCTGGTACCTGGAGGAGATCTTCTCTGCCCTTGCTGGGACCCAGAAACCATAAGATGCTCCTACTTAGAGCCGCTTTTCTGTATCACTGGCATAGCAACTTTCTCAGCCATACTGGCTCCCCAAATCCCTAACTACTAAGTATGTTATAAGCAGCCCAATTCAGGGTCAAATAATCTCAATTGGATATGTATATATTAGAGTTCCAGTGCATGAAATTCATGCACGGGAGGGGGGAGGGTCCCCTCAGCCCAGCCTGCTCCCTCTCCAATATGGGACACCTTGGGGGATGTCTGATTGCTGGTTTAGGCCTGAATCCGGGGATCGGGCCTAAACCGGCAGTCGGACATCCCTCTCACAATCCTGGACTGCTGGCTCCTAACTGCTCACCTGCCTGCCTGTCTGATTGCCACTAACCACTCTGCCTGCCTGATTGCCCCTAACTTCCCTCTCCTGCTGGCCAGGTTGCCCCCAACTGCCCCTTCCCTGCCGGCTTGGTCGCCCCTCACGGCCCCCCCACTGGCCTGGTCACCCCACACAGCCTGCTGTTCAGTCATTTGGTCGCCCCTCACTAACCTCCCTGTCGGCCTGGTTGTACCACTCAGCCTTCTGTTCAGTTGTTTGGTCGCCCCTCACTAACCTCCCTGTCGGCCTGGTTGTAGGCAGCCATCTTGTGAGGGTGTGAGGGTTAATTTGCATATTACCTCTTTATTATATAGGATACACACACATACACACACATATATATACTAATAAAAGGGTAATATGCTAATTAGACCAGACATCTTCTGGACGTCCTTCCAGACAAAGCCACAGTGGCGGGGGCTGAGGCAGAGGCAGCGAGGGATGATCAGGCTCGCAGGGGAGAGCAGTTAGGGGCGATCAGGCAGGCAGGCAGGCAGGTGAGCAGTTAGGAGCCAGCAGTCCCAGATTTCTTGAGGGATGTCTGAGAGATCCCAGATTGGAGAGGGTGCAGGCTGGGCTGAGGGACCCTCCCATGCACAAATTTCGTTCACCGGG
>NW_005871481.1:733972-740637 GCF_000147115.1 Myotis lucifugus
TATATATATCCCACACTCCTCTCAGAGTAAAATGTGCTGAATAGTAGTCGATAGGACAGTTTATGCTGCCACTGACACCAATCAAATCAGGATCACTTCTCAAATCTCTGAGCCTTACTCACAGAGAAGCCCTCAATTGAGCAGGATGAGGTCTGTGCCATAATTAACACTTCTTGCTACAGGTAACTTGGCTAAAGGAAAAGGCCTCACAGTCTCTTGCCCCAGAGGTCTGGGCAATAATTAAAAACATAATGCCATCCCTGTTAGCTAGCTCCCCTTCTCAGACCTTGGTTTGTACTGTTTGTCTTTAACCATTGCCTGTTTAACCTTTGGTGTGTTTCATAGCCTCCCATTTAGAAGCCCTAAAGCTATAACTAGTCCTCCACATGGAACCACAAATGAAGGCAGCTATATCCATCATCCGTGACCGTTAGACCGCCCACTTCCAATGGGACCCTGACTGCCGCCCCCAAACTACAACCCCTTTGCCAGCAGGAAGCAGCCAGAAAGACCCAGCATCCCCTGTCACCAATGGCAGTTGGGGTTTCCTAATCGGAAGGGGGGACTGAAATAGGAATTTTTTGGGGTTAAATAGACAGGGTTAGGGAACTTTTAAAATTAAGGGGGTGCATGGAAAAAACACAGGGCTACAGAGTTGCAAAAGGGTACATTTCCATAAGACAGGGAAGTTGGGAGAGGCAGAAGTTACATTTCCATAAGACAAGGGAACTGGGAGTAGCAAGAGGTCTATATTTACAAAATAAAGGAGGGTCTCATACGTCCCATGTGATGTTTGACCTTTGAGCTCAGGAGTTGCTATAATGACCAAATCAAAGGGAATATTGACCAATCAGAGGGGATACAAAGCACAAAAAAAACTGCTGCCTTTATAAGCTGTAAAAAAGGAACTCAGTGGGAATCTTTTCCCCTCCCCACGTGGGAGTCTGTACTTATTCTTCAATGAATTTCCACCTTTGCTATACCATCTACTGTCCATGGCCGTGGTTTCATTCTTCAACTCCAACGGACAAAGAATCCGGGGAAGCCATCCGCCATCCTGCCCAGGGGAACACTGAGTTCCAGTCGAAAAATCCCCATCAATTGCTAGAGCCTTCTGCGCAGATCCCGTGAGGCCGGAGCATCGGGCGGCGAGGACCAGTCGTCTGCCTCTCTGTCCATGCTGCTGGCAGTCCTTCGCTTGTGTCTAAGTTGGGGGTGATGTAGAGCAGTGGTTCTCAGACTTTTTGACTTTAGGATTCTTTTATTCTTTTAAACTTACTGCGAGCACTTTATTTGTGCTCTCCCAGTGTGTGCTGAGCTGGGCTGCCTTGTCTCTCACCAGCTGGTGAGAACTGATTGTGCACTACCCGCCCCCGCCCCCCCCCCCCCCCGCAAATCTGTGTTCAGGACATGATGTTGGTAGCTTAAAACCGGCCATTGTGAGAATATTTACACCATGGAAATTGGCAAGTACCACATTTCAGCTTTATTGATGGAGACCTGGTTGTTTAACATTTACCAGCATACCATGACTATATCTTATCAATGTCCACTACCTCACAATTTTAAATTAAGAAATATATATTCCTAGCCCATTTGGCTCAGTGGATAGAGCGTTGGCCTGTGGACTGAAGGGTTCTGGGTTTGATTCCGGTTAAGGGCATGTGCCTGGGTTTTGGGCTCGATCTCCAGTGTGGAGCCAGCAGGAAGCAGCCAATCCATGATTCTCTCTTATCATTGACTAGAGGCCCGGTGCACAAAAATTTGTGCACTCGGGGGTCCCTCACCCCGGCCTGTGCCCTCTTGCAGTCTGGGACCCCTTGGGGGATGTCCATCTGCTGGCTTAGGCCCACTCCCCGGGGGATCAGGCCTAAGCTGGCAGTCAGACATCCCTCTGGCAACCTGGGAGCCCTCGGGGGATGTCCACTTGCCAGCAGGGAGCAGGCCTAAGCTGCAGTCGGACATCCTTAGCGCTGCTGAGGAGGCGGGAGAGGCTCCCGCCACCACCGCTGTACTGGCAGCCATCAGTCTGGCTTGTGGCTGAGCAGAGCTCCCCCTGTGGGAGCGCACTGACCACCAGAGGGCAGCTCCTGCATTGAGCGTCTGCCCCCTGGTGGTCAGTGTGTGTCATAGTGACCAATCATTCCCAGTGGTTCTACTGTTAGGGTCAATTTGTATATTACCCTTTTATTATATAGGATGTTTCTATCTCTCTTTCCCTCTCCCTTTCTCTCTGAAATCAATAAAAATATTTTAAAAACGTTTTATAAAACATAAAATACACAGTGTATCTCTCATTAGCCATCAGTGGCCTTGACAGTGCTTTTAAAATTCTCTCTTTGTCTTTAGCCCTTGGAATTTTATTTTTTTATTTTTATTTTTTAATTAAATCTTTATTGTTCAGATTACATTTGTTCCTCTTTTTTTCCCCCCCATAACTCCCCTCCTCCCAGTTCCCGCCCCACCCTCCACCCTCACTCCCCACCCACTGTCCTCATCCATAGGTGCACGATTTTTGTCCAGTCTCTTCCCGAATATCCCACTCCCCTTCCCCCCCAAGAATAGTGAGTCCATTCCCTTTCTATGTCCCTGATTCATTATAATCACCAGTTCATTCTGTACATCAGATTATTTATTCACTTGATTCTTAGATTCACTTGTTGATAGATGCATGTTTGTTGTTCATAATTTGTATCTTTACCTTTTTCTTCTTCCTCTTCTTAAAGGTTACCTTTCAGCATTTCGTATAATACTGGTTTAGTGGTGATGAACTCCTTTAGCTTTTCCTTATCTGTGAAGCTCTTTATCTGACCTTCAATTCTGAATGATAGCTTTGCTGGATAAAGTAATCTTGGTTGTAGGTTCTTGGTATTCATCACTTTGAATATTTCTTGCCACTCCCTTCTGGCCTGCATAGTTTCTGTTGAGAAATCAGCTAACTGACTTTCTTTCTCTTGCTGCTTTTAAGATTCTCTCTTTGTCTTTTGCTCTTGGCATTTTAATTATGATGTGTCTTGGTGTGGTCCTCTTTGGATTCCTTTTGTTTGGGGTTCTCTGCTCTTCTTGGACCTGTAAGTCCATTTCTTTCACCAGGTGGGGGAAGTTTTCTGCCATTATTTCTTCTTCTTCTTCTTTTTTTTTTTTTTTGGAGAAGATGAAAACGTTTATTCCAGACCTCTATCTGGAGCAAATAGGTTATCTTCCTGGGTATGTATCTGAAACCCAACTAGGAAATTCAAAGCTAGAGAGAAAAGCTAGGAAACTTAACATGATATAAAAGTGGTACAGCTCCAAGATAACTTTTATCTCCCCAAGAGGACCAAGTCTGCCATTATTTCTTCAAATAGGTTTTCAATATCTTGCTGTCTCTCATCTTCTGGCACCCCTATAATTCTGATGTTTGTATGCTTGAAGCTGTCCCAGAGGCTCCTTACACTATCTTCGTATTTTCGGATTCTTTTTTCATTTTGCTTTTCCGGTTGGGTGTTCTTTGCTTCTTCGAATTTCAAATCTTTGACTTGATTCTTGCGCTCCTCTGGTCTGCTATTGGATGTCTGTATAATATTCTTTATTTCAGTCAGTGTATGCTTAATTTCTAGTTGGTGCTTTATCACAGCATCGAGGGTCTCATTAGATTTCGTGAGGCTCTCATCAAGTTTATTGGCAGCTTCTAGCACATTATTGCAAGCCCTCAAAATTGCGTTTTTTAGCTCTATATCCTCCATTTCTGTCATGTTTTTTTGTCTCCACATTTTTTGTGCTTTCTTGGTGCACCCCCTTGTGGTCTTTGTGCACAGTCTTATTCTAGTTAAGCCTTGATTGTTGTAGTTAATACTAGAGGGATTTGGCCACCAGGCCGACTGGCTGTGAGAATCAGCTGTGTCTGCAGTGGGAGAACTTCTGTCCTCTGGAGAGGTGCTAATCTAGCCTTTGCCTGAGGCTATCCGGCAAATGGCTCTGCGCAGGGCTTGGGCGGGGCGGGTCACACGAGATCAACAGGGCGGGCGGAGGGAGCAGTTATGGCTGCTCTCAGTCCCGTTCCCAGAGGCTCTGCTTCTCAGAACCCCAGCAACCTCTGCAAACCTCAGAGAGAAAGCTGCCCTCACGTTCCAACTGATGCCAGACAATCCCGCTTCTCCCGTTTGAGTCTGAGTCCCTAGAGACTCGCCCGGATCTGGAGCTCAGAGTCTGAGACACCCTCCTGATTGAAAACGACAACCGCGCCCTCAGCCACCAGCCCGCTTTGTGCGCGCACCTCCGCACCTTTGTATTTTCCACACTGCGCCGCCTCTGAGCCTCGGTATGCTGTTCTCTTTCCTTCTAGTTGAAGAGTCTCTCCTCAGCCAGCCTTCCTGTGGTTCTGGGTGATGTCCGTTCCGTCTTTTAGTTGTATTTTTGAAGTGGTTGTTTGCGGCAGCAATCTCCGGTGTTTACCTATGCCGCCATCTTGGTCTCTCCTAGCCCTTGGCATTTTAATTATGATGTGTCTTGGTGTGGTTCTCTTTGGGTCCCTCTTGTTTGGGGTTCTCTGTGCTTCCTGGACTTGTAAGTCTATTTCTTTCACCAGGTAGGGGAAGTTTTCTGTCATTGTTTCTTCAAATAGGTTTTCAATATCTTGCTCTTTCTCTTCTCCTTCTGGCACCCCCATGATGCAAATGTTAGTATGCTTGAAGTTGTCCCAGAGGCTCCTTACACTATCTTCATATTTTTGGATTCCTTTTTCCTTTTGCTCTTCTGATTGGGTGTTTTTTGCTTCTTCATATTCCAAATTTTTATTTGATTCTTGGAATCTTCTAATCTGTTAAATCCCTGTAAATAATTCTTTATTTCAGGTAGTTATGCTTAAATTTCTGACTGGTCCTTTTTCATGTCTTTAATATTCTCACTAAGATCCTTGAAAGGCTCATTAAGATACTTAAGCATACTTATAACTATTGTTTTGAACTCTGTATCCAGTAGTTCTTGCTTTCATTTATTTCATTGTGACATGTTTCTTTGTCTCTGCATTTTGGCTGCTTCCCTATGTTTTGTTTCTATGTGTTAGGTAGAGCTGCCATGTCTCCTGGAATTGGTAGCTTTGTGTAGTAGGTGTCCTGTAGGCTCAGTGGCTCAGCCTCCCCAGTCACTTGGGCTGGGCACTCTAGGTGTGCCCCTGTGTGGGCTGTGTGCACAGTCTTGTACTTGGGCCTTGATTGATGCTGATTTGCCTGGGAAGAATTGATCTCCAGGCCAGTTGGCTGTGAGGACCAGCTTGGACTACAGAAGGAGAGCTGCTGTGCAGGAGGCACGCCTATGGAGCAGAACTTGCTTCAGTGGGGCTTTGGTGCTCACTGAGTCTGCCCCTTGAGTGTATCACTTGTGGATGTGTAGAGTTGTAATCTGCTGTGGTCTGAAGTTGTTCACTGGGTACAATGGCTCTGGTGCCTCCTGGGAGGTACAAAGTCAGCCACTGCGTGGGGCCACCTGTCAGGAGCTACAGAGGGATCTGCAGATGGCTGCTACTTATAATGGGCTTGAAAGTGGCCAGACGAGGCCCATCTGTGAAGCTAGGCAGGCTAGTGCTAGTGCCAGGTCTTGGGCCTTTTATTGATAAGTTTGGAGCATGCTGACACCAGCTTCAGGTTGTTTGAGATATTTTAGCAAAGTCTGAATCCTGAGCCAGGACAGACCAACAGACCATTTATATGAAAAAGCAGCTGCAAACAGATTGGGTAGAGCGGCAAGTTGAATGGGGTGGGGTTTCAGGGAATCACCAGGGTGGAGCGAACAATGTGAGTCAGGCTGATAGAAACTCAGATATGGCTGCCAGTCAGCCCTGTGACAGGGGAGGTCCCAGCATAGGAACAATGATCCTTGTGAGCACCCCCCTCGGGAGAAAGCTGCCCCTGAGTTCCTGCCCTAATGCCAGACAATCCAGTTCCTCCCCATATGTGTCTAGGATCCCCCAAAGCTGCCCAGCATTGGAGCTCAGAGGGATCAAGTTCAAGTAATTTCATGTGCTGGCCCTTTAAAAGGAACACCTGGGGCTCCAGCAGCCTCTGTGCCACTCAGCCACATCTCAGCCACATTCCCCGCTGATTTTTATAGCCCAAAGTTATGGGGACTTCTCCTCCCAGCTCTGGGACCCTGGGCTGGAGGTCTGGTGTGGGGCTGGGACCCCTTGTTCCTCACGGGCAGCCTCAGCAGGGATGATCTCCCTTCTGATTAAAAAAATGCCACATGTGGGTGTTGGACCAGCCTGGTCTGTGCCTCTGCTCCTCCTACCAGTCTCTATGTGCTTTCTTCTTTACTTTTCTAGTTGTAGGACTTTCTCTCTCTCTCTCTCTTTTTTTTTGCCTTTTTTATTGTTTAAAGCTTTACATATGTCTTCTTTTTCCCTGACTGACCCCCCCCCCCCCCCAACTCCCACCCCCAAGGGCAAGCCCCCCCCGCCCCAGGGCCCGGGGCCCTTGGTTATGCGAATAAGGGGGCATACAAGTCCTTTGGTTCTCCCCTAACTCTCCGCTCCCCCCGCCCCCCCCCCCCCCAATTTTTTCATTCATTGATTCTTTAAAAATGCCTTGACTGGGAATCAAACCCACAACGATGGAATGTGAGGGCTGGCACTTTAACCAACTGAACTACGGGGCCAGGAAAAACCCAAAATTATTCTCACTACTTCATGC